>NW_010309938.1:0-4246 GCF_000700745.2 Antrostomus carolinensis | reverse complement strand
CTTCTTCACCATCACATTGTGCCTCTAATGAGTGTGGTGGCAGCCAGGCAAACCAAAAGGGAAAACGGAGCGTCGCACACCTGTATCTCACATTTGTACCACACGATTTCTGAGTAAAAGCCAAAACTTCATTTCAACAGCTGCCAGTTCCAGCAAGTGAGAAAGAGGGAAAAGAGTCTTGGCTGCAGATGAAAGTGAATCAACTCCCCACACCGGTCCCAGGGAGCCTGGGGGGTATCTGTTTCATCCTGAAGGGATCAAACAGGACCCTAGGCTGCCTTTGCACAGCAGCAACACTGCGACATTATTTGCATCACGGTGCTGCAGCTGAAGTTACTGAGGGGAAAAATTGGCTCAGTATTAGGATGTACTTCAAACCAGTAGTTGTAAGAAGATTCACCAAATGCAAAGCATTTGACAAATACCCAAGTTGACAGCAAGGATGAAGGGAAGGGGAACACCAGAGTATTTTAAGATCTTTTTTGTGGGTGTACAAAAATTCTAAATTTCCAACAATAACAGTATGATCAGTGTCTCTTCCTTTAGATGGGTCAGTCATTTGGTACACATCGCATAGAGAAACGGCAGCTCTGTTTGTTGTGAAAGTGAAAATTTCATTTTTTCAGTGGCTATGGTCAGTCTCTGCTAGGTCATCTTTTAAAAGAGAAAGGAAGACAGTTAATGACACAAATTCCTTATAACAACCAGACTTAGACCACCTAAATCCACCTCTTGGACAAATTCACAGCTTCAAAATGTATCTCAATTACAGGCATCCTTCATATTATCAAAGCTGGTCATACTAACAGTCAAGTTGCCATGCAACTTTTCAAAAATAGTAAAGCAAATTTCACTCTGAACATCTGCACACTTTTATTCAAAATTATTCAGAATTATTTTCTTTTTAAATAGTCATCTTCTTACAGTTTTCAGAGGGTTTTTTTATCATACAAACCCTATTAATAGTTGTAATAATTTCTCTGGATAAGGAAGAACCTGAAAGTCTTAACCAGATTTTGGCCAAGGTAGTTGCTGTTTTGCATCAAAGATGTTATGGTCTTATCACTGCTGGTATAATTGCCTTCACTCCTTTTTGTTCTGCTCTCTGCTATAATAGCTCTATGCCTCATTGACCTTCCCTTATTTTCATAAACTGTAACAACCATTTCCCTTTATTTGCTCCACTATTGCTACATTAAAACAATTCAAGGAGATTAACTAGTGAAGCACAGGATTTTGACCTCATTTTATCACAATTTTCCAGCTGCTTGATAGCAGTATTTTTTATTTCTTCAGTTTAATCAGTTTGCCAGGTACTGAGATAGGGCACTGTAATACCCTGGATCACCTTCAGTGCCTATAAATATGAACACAACCATGCTCTTTGCCAGTGCTCCAATACATGTTATTTTAATCAGAAATCACACAATTTTACTCACAAGGTTTATTTTGCCAAATTCAGTGCAGAGGTGAGGCTGCCACTGCTCCGTGTGTTTGTAGTGTGGCAGTGTTTAACCTGGATGGCAGCCAAACATCAAACAGCCCCTCGCTCACTGTCCCTCACTTCAGGGAACAGGGGGGAGAACTGGAGGAGTAAAGTTAAGAAGTCTGGTAGATTGAAACAATTTAATAATTGAAGTAAAACTTAAAATAATAATGCAGTAATAATAGTGATAATAGAATATTCGAGTGAGTGATGCACAGTGCAATTACTCACCACCTGCCAACCAATGCCTGGTCCTTTCCCAGATAATGATCCTGGAGGAGCAACAATCCTGAAACCAAAACTGCCGTCACAGAAGAGAGATAGTCTGAGAGAGGCAGCATTCTGGTCAACGCTCATTAACATACTGAACATGACATTATATGATATGGAATAACCCACTAGCATACCCAAAAGACAATGTGGGTTTGCTAATTTTACTCTGCCCCCCTAGTCTTCTGCACCTGCAGACCAGCAAAACATGGGAAAGTTGGAAAGTCAATCTTCCAGCAACAACTGAAAACAACAGTATGTTATCAACATCTTCTCATAACAAATCCCATACTGAAATCAAAACACAGTGCTATTCTAGGTACTACTTTCTTTTCCAGTTTGGTGAGGAAATAAAATATTCTGTGGCTGATCTGATTCCCCCCCCCCAGTTGGGTACACTAATTCACAAAAAAATAAATTATTCACAGAGTAGAAAAATTTTGTGTGTGTGTGTGTGAGAGAGATATTCTTGCCAAGTTTCAAGTCTCTAGCCAAGAGTCTAGAATTATAAGAAATTTTTAATAATTGTAAAGTAGTATTTGTTTTCTAAGTCTATTCTAAATATACCTTTTGTAGAAGTAAAGCAAGTAGATATTCCTCTCCTGAAAACTCCCTCTTAACCCCAGAATTAGGTCCTGACAGAAGCAGTCAGATGAGAACACTTCAACCCCCAACCTGGTCAAAAGCTACAGCCTAGTAGTTAAAACTGACTCAAAGTAAGATCTTAAAATTGAAACCATTAGGTAATATCAATTAGAGTTATCATGAACTGTAATATGTAAAGAACTGTAAAAGCTCACATGATAGCAATGGTTTCAGTGGAGTGGTACTGAAACCTGTGGAGTGGTACCTGAGCCTGTAATCTGCCCCAATGCACAGAGCAACTGTAAGGCATCTATCACCTGACAAACCTGTCACACAGTATTTCTGCAGCTGTTAAAGACTGGCATACTAGACAATCATCCAAAGATTATTAGAAGAGCATAGCAAAAATATTTCTGAAAGTGATGACAGCATATATTGAGCAGCTCTTCTTAAAGTTATCACATTAATTCTTCTTTTATTCCAAAAATCCCAAAGAATCTACACCAACGAACCATCATTATTCTTCCAGGGTGCATTCACAGATGGAATCTATACAGACTATGCAAAGAAGAATGAATGAATGAATGAATACGGTTAACTTCTCATTTGTTTTATATTCATAGTTTTTAAAGATGGTCGAATTTATTCTTCCTTCACTTGTTCTTTTGTAAAATTCTGGAAGATGATGCTGACCTTCTGAGAGATGTGTCACAGCAGGCTTGTCAACACTCTTCTTCATTAAATGCATGTAACGCCTGACTGGTTTTAGCCATGTGATGTGTACGTCTAGATATGCAACAGCTCAGTAAAATCAAATGATGAACAAATGCAAATTTACATGGTCAGGTGTCTAATATGTAAATGCATTTGTTGACTGGACTCCATAATTTGCTAATAGTATGCAGTCATTAATAATACAATCACAGGAAAAAAATAGGTATGTTAATTCATTATGTAGTAGTCTGTAAAATAATTAGTTGCTTCATAGCATTTTAAATGAATGCACTCAAACTCCTTTAAAAACTAACAAACAAAAAACCCCAAACCTGAACCTTTTTGTGCCTAAGAGCATGTATTCAGCCACAGCTTCATTTAATTCAAGCAATGGAGTGATATACATTTATACCATTAGAAAAACGTCCCAAATATCTTCCTCACCAACCTCTTAAGACAATGGAGAAGTCTCATTATGAAAAGTGTGGTCTCTCTCATAGACACATTTTTCACCCACCACTCTGGACCATTACTAAGCTGCAAGCATAAACTGGTGCAGCTATACAAACCTGAGAACCTGGTGACAAAATGCTCAGCTCTGCTGATTTGAGCCTATAATTTACACATCAAGTCTAAAGTCTCTGTACCAATAGCAGGGTTACAGGTTATGCCTCTAAGCCTGTTTAGGTGTCAGCCTACCTTGGAAAACCCTCCCTCCTGTAGTGTCCAGCTGTGAGGGAACTAAAACCTCCGCACACATCCACAGCAAAGCAAAGCACAAAGCAGAGCAAGATCAGTCACTGATATTAATGCTCCAAAAGTGGCACTAGTGAGAAGAGTGAAAAGGTCACTGTGGCATTATAACCTCTCCCTGTGGCTCTTCTAATCGATCTAATGGAAATACAGTTTAAAGTTCAGGATGCACACTTTTTCCCAAGAAGGGGCTTGGAAAACTGATGCAATTTTATGTCTTTGCAATTACAGTATCTGTACTGCAGACTAATAAAAGTTTACAACCTCAAGCATGGAACTAAAATGAACCTTGTTATTTATGTTCTCATCTGAGTATCAGAAATTACGCAAGCGCATCATTATTTCTCTACATTGGAGAAATACATATCAGGGGGCAGGAGGGGAGAAATCAAGGGATCTTCAAGGTGGGAATGCACACCAACCATCAGAGCCCTTCTC
>NW_010309937.1:0-12811 GCF_000700745.2 Antrostomus carolinensis | reverse complement strand
AATTAATATATAATTATAATAAAAACATAATAGAGAGTATAAGAGGTAGTTATATTACTGAAATATAATGTATATTAATATAGAGTTTATATGTTATAATCGTAATTTGATATCTTATCCTGGTAAGTCATACTAGCATTAGAAGAACATAGCTAAAACTAATATTTTTAGTGAGACCAGCTTTTTTGAAGAATACTTTCTAATTAAAAAAAAACCAAAAGTTCTGTTGGGAAATTTTGTTCAGCTGTGTTTTTTATTTTATTTTATTTTCATATTATATATCTGAAAGTATTAAATGCTTTTTCAAAATGTAACTGTCCAAAATAAAACATAGAAATTCTGAAAGGTTACTAAGGACATCTGAAATATAGTTTACATTAACTTCCTATATGTTTTTCCGATAATTGATATTATCATATTGCATTAAACTCAGCTTTTTATCTGGTAATTTCTGTGGTACCACACTAATTAAAAAAAAAAAAAAAAAAAAAAGCAGAAAAGTCATTATGCAAAGCAAGTAATCAAACAGTAAGAGAGAAAACTATCAAGGGTAGTTAATGCTGCAGGGCAAATCTGTTGCAAAAATTATGCGAGGAAAGAAAAGCACAGACAGAAGCCAAAAACATGATGTGCATTAATCTAAATACTAAAATGGGTGACATGAGACACGGATACATTCTGTCTGAAGAAAATTTTCTGCTAGCCTTTGGGTTGATGGAGATTTCTCTTCCTGTCTCTTGAATGTGCTGTAATGGCTCTTTCTGACTCAAATCCAACAAAATGAATCTGCAAACTCTGCTAGTGAAATTTGCTATGCTAGTTATACATCTGTACATCTATGTGGTTTTATTGTGATTTCACCTTCTGCCTACTATTTATTCTTTTTTATAATTCTGCTTTTAGAACACTAGATTTTAGGGAGGATTTTTCTTTTTCTATTCAATGGAGATGGATCTGATTTGGGGGTGGTTTTTGTGTTTTTTTTTGGGGGGCACTGCTTGTTTGTTTGTTTTTCAGTAGGAATCCTATACATGGCATAGCAGGATAATTTAAGGTACATTCAGGGTCAGATTGTATACAAATTCCACCCAGATAATTTGAGGTGGAATTTGTATACAATCTCATTTCATTTTGAGGAATGAAACAAGTTTCTGGGACAGTGTAACTCCCTAAATAAAATAAAATAATAGTAGTAGTAAAAAATTATTGCAAACATATTTACAATTTTGCCATGTTACATTTTCTGTGCAGCATATTAGAAAGCACACAATTGAAACAGACATCGTTCCATGTGAAATGTATTTGTTTCTTTGTTGGGTTTTTTTTGTTTTGTTTTGGGGTTTTTTTTTTAGCCTAAAAATGTTTGCTATCTATGTGCTATGCCATAATATCTTTGGGGAATATCTACTTTTGTAATAAAACTTCTGTTGTATTGCCATTTTTCTTGACCAGTTGAACAGTCAACATTAGAGAATTTGATAGCAGCTTCAGTTTAGGTTAGCTGAAAATGCTAGCTTTTGTCTATTACTGTTGTGGGTATTAATGCTGAATTTCCAGCTACATGTCTGTGCAACTCAGCAGTGAAAGAAGCAACAATGTGTGCACACTATGCAATACGCTATACCTTATCAGGAGGACACAAAGCTGTATAAATGTAAGTTCCATTACTTATAGAACTTCATACTCAGAAGCTTTCACTAAGAAACTCAAAGCACTTTCTCACCATTAGTTAATAGACACAACATAGAATCATAGAATGGTTTGGTTTGGAAAGGACCTTAAAGATCATCTAGTTCCAATACCCCTACTATCGGCAGATATATCTTTCACTAAACCAGGTTGCTCAAAGCCCTCTCCATGACAACCTTGAACATTTCCAGGGATGGGGCATCCATAACTTCTCTGGGTGACCTGATCCAGTGTCTCATTCCCCTCATTGTAAAAAAAATGTCTTCCTAATGTCTAATCTAAATGTAAACCTCTTTCAGTTTAAAATTATTGTCCTTGTCCTGTCACTACAGACCCTGGTAAAAAGTCTCTGCAACTTTCTAATTATCCCCCTTCAGGTACTGAAAACAATGGTTTTTCAAGTATTATGGAGAATGGCTTGGTAGCTACATCAACCAGTTCTCAGGACCCTGGGGTGCATCTCGTCAGATCCTATGGACTTGGGTGTGTTCACATTCTTCAGGTGGTCTCAAAGCTGATCTTCTCCTACAATGGGAGATCATAGGAGTCTTGCCTTGAGGTTCATGGACTTAAGAGGTGTGGGAAGAGTGATCACCAGTCAAAACGGAGGCAAAAATATTGCCGAGTACCTCAACCTTTTCCACATAGTTTGTCAGTAGTTCTCCTGTTTTATTTATCAGGGGGTACATTTCTTAAAAAAATCTTATTTTTCTGTTCAACATACCTGTAGAAGCTCTTATTATTCTTGCATCCTTTGCTTAATTCAGTTCCATCTGTGCCTTAGCTTTCCTGACCCCATCCCTACATATCCAGGAAATGTCCCTATATTCTTCTCAAGATACATGTTCATGGTCCCACTGCCTCTTGGCTTCCTTTCTTCAATAAGTACATTATTCTTGTAGGCATACACCTATACTCTTCTAGAGGTAGAGAAAGAAAAATTGCATCCAAATTACTCATCGTGCCTGGAATGCAACTACACAAAGTGTAGTGGTGTATTTCCTTATAACCTTAAGGTAAAAATATGGGATATACTACTGATCCATTCTGCTTGCTGAATTCTGAAGAGAGGTGCCTAGTTGCAATATAAGTTGCAATTTAAATATATCTATGCCTATGTTTTCAGTCATGGGAGGCTGAAATAGATTCTTACAGATCTCTACAAATATACAAGTTCTGAAACTAGTGCCACCGAGCTCCCAAAGCTGCATTTCTTTAGCGATCAGTACTAAAACATTTCTGTATCTTTGGGGCCTTTGATGTCAACCTCCATGTACCTTCAAGGCTTCTGATATCATTTTTGCTTATACTCTTAGGGATACCTGCAACAAAAGGGAATCAAAAATATGATAGCTATATTTAAAACAGTCATCTCTACGAGCCTTTCAAACAGAAATAGTAAACAGACTTTGATCCCTGTTCTGGGCATTCTCAGGTATATATTCTAGATCCTGTGTCTGAATGTCCTCTGTTCACTTTGCCAGGTAACTAATCCAATGACCAACATCATGTGACTAGAGATGCAGTGGGGCCAAAGTACCAATTCAGACATTTTCCCTGATGACCAACAGTCTATGAGAGTTCTATTTGAGGTAATTCTGCAGACAAATGTTAAAGAAAGCAAAAAATATTGGCTTACACAAACACTTTCATCCTAATAAACATCTCTGAAAACACAGTCTTCAAGATACCATTCTTGATTTGATCTCATTGTTGTCTGTCAGCACAGTGTGGTTAACATTAAAATAGGCAAGCTTTAAAATCTGTCCTTGAATTTTGTCTTTTGTGGGTTTTTGTTGTTGTTGTTGGGTTTTGTTTGGGTTTTTTTTCCCCTCTGGGGACTGACGTTTTGCTTAAAGATGCATCCATTTATTTCCAAACAGCTTTTATTTCTCATATTGCTCAAGGCAAGGAACTTCAGGCTTAACAGATAACCTGCAAAAAGCTCCCTTTCTAGTCTTTCATCATTAATGACAAACTTGAGCTTCAGGGCCAGTGTACCGGGCAGCAATTCCCTAAACACACTACTGCTGCAAAGAACTACAGGTTCCTTCCTACTCTGTATTTATTTTGAAAAGAAATGAAAGATAATGACATTCATATCTTGCCAGGTTATGCAGTCTTGGTCTAAGTAGGATGCACGTAAGGAACAAATACTTAGGGACTGCACAACTGAAAGCACCTGCCCCATAGCAAACAGAGTCCCTTTGAGACCCTGTCCTCCAGCTTTACACACAGAATGACCTTGACATGAGTCGCGTAGTATGCAACACGAGTATTTAATTTAACTTGAAACTCCAGTTCTAATTTAAAATTACAGGATTTTTGTAATAAAAAATGTAATTTACAAGACTAGCTGGTGATCATTTATTGCAAAAAGTTTGCACATTTTTACTGTTAACTTTTTTCATTATAAGCACTTCAGCTTAAAGCCTTGAAAACATTTTAGGAACAACCTGAGAGAACCAGTGAATGAAGTTGCCAAGCCACTATCTGTCATATTTGAGAAGTCCTGGCAGTTTGGTGAAGTTCCCACAGACTGGAAAATAGCTAACATAACCCCCATTTTTAAAAGGGGGAACAAGGAAGTTCCAGGGAACTACAGACTGGTCAGTCTCACCTCTGTGCCTGGCAAGATCATGGAGTAGACCCTCCTGGAAACTATGCTAAGGCACATGGGAAGTGAGGAGGTGATAGGTCACAGTCAACAGGTCTTCCCCAAGAGCAAAACATGCCTGACCAATTTGGTGGCCTTCCATGACGGAGTCACAGTGGTGGTGAATAAGAGAAGAGCAACTGATGTCATCTACCTGGACCTGTACAAGGCATTTGACACTGTCCCACACAACATCCTTGTCTCTAAGTTGGAGAGACATGGACTAGATGAATGGACCACTCAGTGGATAAGGAACTGTCTGGATGGTCACACTCAGAGAGTTGTGGTCAATGGCTCAATATCAATATGGACACTAGTGACAAGTAGTGTCCCTCAGGGGTTGGTATTGGGACCAGCGCTGTTTAATAATTTTGTAGGCATTATGGACAGTGGAATTGAGTTCACCCTCAGCAAGTTTGATGATGACACCAAGCTGTGTGGTTCATTCGAAAGACTGGAGAGAAGGGATGCCATCCAGAAGGACCCTGACAAGTGGGCCCATAGAAGCATCATGAAGTTCAACAAGGCCAAGTGCAAAAACCCTACCCCTGGGTTAGGGAAATCTCAAGCACAACTATAGACTCAGCAGAGAATGGATCAAAAGAAGCCCTGAAAGGGACTTGGGGGTGGTGGTGGATGAGAAGCTCAACATGAGCTGGCAGTGTGCGCTTGCAACCTAGAAGGCTAACTGTATCCTGGGCTGTATCAAGAAAAGGGTGGCAGCAGTTTGAGGGAGGTGATTCTCCCCCTCTACTCCACTCTTGTGAGACCCCACCTTGAGTACTGTGTCCAGCTCTAGGACCCCGAACATAAGAAGGACATAGACTTACTGGACCCTGTCACAAGGATGATCAGAGGGCTGGAACACCTCTCCTATGGGGACAGGCAGAGAGAGTTGGGGCTGTTCAGACTGGAGAACAGAATGCTCCAGGGAGACCTTATAACGACCTTCCAGTAACTGAAGGAGGCCTACAGGAAGGCTGAGGAGGAACTTTTTACAAGGTCAGGTAGTGATAGAACAAGGGGAAATGGGTTTAAGCTGAAAGAGGGTAGATTTAGATTAGATATTAGGAAGAAATTATTTCCTTTGAAGGTGGTCAGACACTGGAACAGGTTGCCCAAGGAAGTTGTGGATGTCCCTTTCCTGGAAATGTCCAAGTCCAGGGTGGATGAGTCTTTGAGCAACCTGATCTAGTGGAAGGTGTCCCTGCTCATGGCAGGGGGGTTGTAACTAGATGATCTATAAGGTCCATTCCAATCCATGCCATTTTATAATTCTATGATTCTACTGCTGGTAGCGCTTGAATATATTTATTTATAAGAAGCATACTGTTGTAGCTATTTCTGATATTTTTTTTTTTCCTAATTATATTAATTTATACTAGGAAATAAAACTATCCTCAATAGATGTGCACAAGGCAAGCATGGATTCTGTTATGAACATGTGAAGTTCCATGATTGTACTTAACAAGTTACACTCACCCGGTTTATTAGAATGGACATAAATTAAATTCTTCAATAAGAATTTAGAACAACAATCCAATAGATTTCTTAATAAAACGCTATCTCAAAAAGTGCAGAATCAACTTATTAATACTTCACTTGCAGAGTGAACCCTGGCTACTAGCTGATGTAACATGATTATTCATTAAAAATTTTAGAAGACATTGCTGTACAAAAATGGTAGTGAGTCTATGAAATATGCATATTTACATATTGTTTCTTATATAGTATCCTCAGTGATATATATTTTAAAGATTTTTAGAAATCTGCTGCATTAGAAGTCCATAAGGTAATAATTATTTGTATATTTGAATAAATATATTATGTATACTCATCCATATAATACACAAATTAAGTAAACCATAAAATCTAAAATATAAATGAGTTAGAAATTGCACTTCAAGGCAGTTTTATAATTTATTATAATTTAATTAAATAAATGTCAGGATATATGGATATATTTATAATACAATAATTTTTTTTTTTTCTTCATAAGATTAAAAGTAATGTAATGAATACAAGAAAAACTACTTTGGGATTAAAATACTGCTTCTTAGTATTAAAATATCAGTTACACTTTCATAAATTTCAGAGAAAGTAAGAATATGTGCTAACAGAAAAGATACCACAACATATAGGAAAATAATATTTTAGGAGAATTTTGTGGAATCTATATATATGGAACTGAATGAGAACTGCCTTTCTTCTATAAGATTTCACCTCTCCGGTAGAATTTTATAGCAGTTCTATCCTCTATTAAATTTTAAAGGAAGCTAAAAAAAGCCCTTTAGAACAGGTACAAAGTTATGAAAGACTTTTCCTATAAAGGTTAGTGAATCCCTGAGGCCTTTTTATAGGCACTGAAGCAAAATGCATGATGTTGGTGTCATGAAAATCGCAAATTTTATGTAGACAACTTCTAATTCAAGAATCAGTATGTATCTGAATACTGAGATACTGTGCACTATATTAGTGACTGTTTATCTCCAAGAAATAATTTGCCCAATGGTGGTACAATATAATCTCTCATTTGTATTTGATGACTCAAGGATGTTCTTGACCAGGTGAAGTCAAGATTTCTGGAGATCTGGCTGTAAGAACAAGGACTAAATTGAATCACAGTATACGTATAAGTCAACAAAAAAAAAAAATCTGTCCTTAAATCTGAGGTCTTAGTTTTTTTCTAGTATTACATAGGTTGCATATTTACATGGAGTATAACTTACAAATATAAACAAAACTGTTCAGAGTCAAACTATTGTCTATTTATAGAATCATAGATATGTATAAAGGTTTGGGTTGGAAGTGACCTTAAAGATCATCTAGTTACAATCCCCCTGCCATAAGGGGGACCCCTTCCACTAGACCAGGTTGCTCAAAGCCTCATCCAACCTGACCTTGAACACTTCCAGGGAGGAGGCATCCACAACTTCCTGGGCAACCTGTTCCAGTGTCTCACCACACACACAGGAAAGAATTTCTTCCTTATATCTAATCTAAATCTACCCTCTTTCAGTTGAAAACCATTATGCTTTGTAGTGGGTTGACCCTGGCTGGATGCCAGATGCCCACCAAAGCTCACTCTATCGTTCCCTCTCCTCAACTGGGCAGGGGGAGAAAAATATAACAAAAGGTCCGTGGGTCGAGATAAGGACAGAGAGAGATCATTCACCTGCTACTGGCACAGGCAAAACAGACTAGACTTGGGGGAAGAACCGAATTTTAATTTATTACCAATCAGACAAGAGGATAATGAGAAATAAAACCAAATCTTAAAACACCCCCCCACCACCACCCCTCCCTTCTTCCCAGGATTAACTTTTCTCACTATTTCCACCTCTTCCCTCCCAGCAGCACAGGGGGGCAGGGAATAGGGGTTGGGGTCAGTTCATCACTCTTTGTTTCTGCTTCTCCTTCCTCCTCAGGGGGAGGACTGCTTCCCCCGCACCATCATGAGGTCCCTCTCACAGGAGACAGTCCACCATGAACTCCTCCAACATGAGCCCTTCCCATGAACGACAGTTCTTCATGAACTGCTTTAGCATGGGTCCTTTCCATGGTGTGAAGTCCTTCAGGAACAGACTGCTCCAGCATGTGCCCCCCATGGGGTCACAAGTCCTGCCAGCAAACCTGCTCCAGCATGGGCTTCTCTCTCCATCATGGGGCCACAGGTCCTGACAGGAGGTCCTGTCAAGGTCCCTCTAGATGACATCCCTTCCCTCTAGAGTATGAACCCTATCACTCAGCTTGGTGTCCTCTGCAAACTTGCTATTTACTATTATTTAGATAAATATTAATACATAGAATTTAGAAATTCTGCTCTTGCCTATGAAGATTTTCTTTCTAATCAATTAGAAAGAGTCCAGATGATAGCGTTTTTTAGTTTGAAAAATAAATTTTATCATAACCAATTAAGACTATCCATGGGAGTCCACAGAGTATGTTTATTCAAATAAATACATGAAAGCCGATCATCAGTGGCCCTGAGGTGAATAGATCAAGTTGCTCATGTCTCCAAGGCTTCCAGATAGTTCCTTCTAAAGCAGATTTGTCTAGGAGAGAAGTAATTAGATTGGACATAGCTAATGTGCTTGCTTCTGACCATGCTATAAACAAATATTTTCTTCCCATTAGGATTTGAAAGTGTGTCACTTGAGAAGAGGCAGATCAAAAACTCCCAGTTTTGATGGAATAATCTCCAGAGTAGTTAAATTTTTAAAGTCTTTCATAACCTTCATTATTTTTTCTGAAGCAGTATTTCCTTGGATACCCATGAAGTTTATCTTAAAAAAAGAATTTCTTATGTCAGTTCTGCTTAAGACCACAGAAATGCTGATTATAGATTGATCAGGACTCTTGACTAGTTTTTTTGGATAAGTCATTCTGAGTGTGACAGTCATTCTCTTTAGAATATTCCCTTCAGGGAAGTGCAGTATAGTAACTGTCACTTATTGTGGTTGAAATAGGTTCTTTTGTCCTCATCCCAAAAAGGAAAAAAAAATGGGGTAGGAAGACCACAGGAAGATACCACATAGAAGGTCTGCTATGGATATTATTGTACCCATTAGAATTAACTCATTAGCTGTGGTTTTTAACATCGATCCACTGACAGACTCAGGACATCCTGCCACCACTCTTAGATTCACAACAAAAGGCTATGTATAGCAAGTTACACAGATCTAAATATATATGCATAGATTTGTATTTATGTACCTATATCAGCATGGACATAAAGGATAATTCTGTGTAAAGAAAGGAGATTTAACTTGACAGTTAGGTACAAATGCGGCTAAAATTACACTCATCTATTTGATGTGTAATATTCAAACTGGATACTTGTGATTCCAGTGATTGCAAAATAGTCTTAAAAATACTTCATTTCTTTTAGTATGTCTCATTGGTTTGTCATGGCTATTTACAGTAATACCATTCAGGACAGTTTGTGACATGACACAATGTGACATATTCTGACCAAAAAACAACATGACTTCATATAGTATGTCAGAAATGTACATTAAATGCATGATTTGTTTTGAACTATCAATATGAATTTCAAGTAGTAAGTATAATTTCAGTTTGCATAAAAGCTAGAAATTCCAACTCTCTGCTCCCATATTAAGGACTTTAGAATACCTTAATTAATCTAAAGATTATAAAGAAGTTTAGCAGTGAGTTATAGATGAAGTTTCATTCAGATCATATATACAAATCTACCTACAATGTTACTGCAAAAATAATTACAAGGTTAAAATAAAAACTGAAGCACCATTTCACTCAATGGCAAATCAATACTTTCAGATGTCTTCGTAACTTCCTAAACTATTAAAAAATGTGTTGGCTGTGTGTTCTTTTAATTATTGTTCCCAGATTTTTAGCTGGCAGTGCTGTCTACAGAGGACATAAGCTTAAATTACTTTTACTTCCCATTTGACTGAAGACTTTAGGGAGTGGTTTATTAATCATAAAATAATTTTGTTATTATTTCTGTTATAATTAAAAAAGAAAAAAAAAGTAAAATAGTTTTGCTGAGTGATACTTTTTGCCTGTTCTTATAACGTGCTGCTCTATAGTTACTTTATTAAAATTCCATTTGTAATAAAAAGTTAAGGACTAAAATATTGTTTCAAATAAATTTATATAAAAATCAATACAAATAAATAAATAAACTAATAAAAACATACTTTACTTCAGATAAAAACTATTTTGTAAATCATAACAAGAAGGAATATTCAGCTTAATATGAAGATACTTGTTTTTCTCAGGTTATGTTTGTCTCATTAAATACAAGTAAATAAAAAAAAATAATAAAAAAAAAGAAATTGGACAGTTTTCTATAAAGCAAATGGACTAGAAGCAAAGCATTTGATACTGTCCCGCTGTCTCTAAAATCGAGAGACATTGATTTGATGGGTGGACCTCTGGGTGGATAAGAAGTGGGCTAGATCGTTTTATTCAAAAGAGTTGCTGTCAATGGCTCAATGTCTGGGCAGAGATCAGTGATGACTGGTGTCCTTCAGGGACCTCTATGGGACCTGTACTATTTAACATCTTTGTTGGGTACATGAACAGTGGAACTGGGTACACCCTGAGCAAGTTTGCAGAGGACACCAAGCTGAGCGGTGGGGTTGATACTCTAGAGGGAAGGGATGCTATCCAGAGGGACCTTGACAGACTAGAGAGGTAGCCCCATGCAAACCTCATGAAGTTCAACAAGGTCAAGTGCATGGTCCTGTACCTGAGTCGAGTTTTGAAGTGGAGAACTATAGAGACCTTAATTAGAAGGCACTGTAAAGTCCTAAGCCTGCTCTAATAATTAACTCAGAATTAGAGTTAAAAAAACAATGTATCTTTGTTGTAGTGTTGAAGAGACTGAAATTTATTACTTTAATGTTCACAGAAGATTGAAAACTCTTTGTTTTACTGCCCACTGGGATGTGGAGGGGAGCGTGTTGAGCCAGTCCTTGGCACAAGGTCATTGGGTGTCTTTTCTTTTGGGTCAGTAGTCCGTGGTGGTCTCA
Organism: Antrostomus carolinensis; assembly: GCF_000700745.2. Taxonomy (NCBI): domain Eukaryota; kingdom Metazoa; phylum Chordata; class Aves; order Caprimulgiformes; family Caprimulgidae; genus Antrostomus; species Antrostomus carolinensis. The sequence continues at coordinate 1,945 of NW_010309937.1, read as the reverse complement.
AAAGCAACCCTCCGACTCATTTCAAGGCTTAATTAGCATGCATGGTGAGGCGGAGTTTTATGATAATGATTTCTGAGAATTGTTTTGAATATGCATGATAATTCCAGGAAGTATAATGATTATGTATGATTTTGTATAATACAAACTTTACTTTATGCGCTGTCAGGTATGCACGATAGGTGGAGCTATCCTCTGTGCTTCCAGTCCTACAGTAAAGAAGTGCCTGCTTCTTAAGACTACATTGATGTTAATGAGTTTATTTCCAATTTCAGTGACACCTTTTGAGGACAGGCTGAGGGAGTAGGGATTGTTTAGCCTGGAGAAGGCTCCAGGGAGATCTTATAGCAGCCTTCCAGTTCTTAAAGGAGGCTTAGAAGACAAATGAGGCGGGACTGCTTATCAGGGAATGTAGTGATAGGACAAAGGGTAATGGTTTCCAACTCAAAGAAATTATTTCCTTTGAGGGTGGTCAGACACTGGAAGAGGTTTCCCAGAGAAGCTGAGGATGGTACCTCCCTGGAAGTGTTCAAGGCCAGGCTGGATGAGGCTTTGAGCAACCTGGTCTAGTGGAAGGTGTCCCTGCCCATGGCAGGGGGTTGGGCTAGATGATCTTTAAGGTCTCTTCCAACCCAAACCATTCTATGATTCTATATGAAGGAAGTTTAAGGTAACTGTTCAAAGGACATTTTAGCTAAACTTGAAATATATGTCCAGGAAAGTAGTTTTGGACTATATATGATGTAAAACTTATTAACATAGAGAGGAATGGTAAAAATACTTAATCAGACTTGCTTTTGGGCTCAGCTGGAACACACAGTGAGATTCAGACCACTAAACTCAGGAGTCTACCACATATTTCTGTTTTATACAAATGGTGAATGCCTTTTAAAGTGAATAGCTTAATTCCTATGGAAACAATGGAAATATTTTATGCCTGGTTTTGATCATTTTTCTTAATGGAAATTTAGCAACTTATTTCCAAAGGCAAGTTTATCCATTAACAGTGTAAAATCATGTGCAAGCTAGATGCCTAAATTGATATATCTGACTGTACATCATAATCCTTAGGTATATGCAAATATAATATAAAAAAAAATTCCCTTTTATTGCACTTGAAAAATCTCTAAAAGATAACTATCAGAATAAAACAACTTCTCTGTGAGCAATGCTATGCTACTGATACAGCACTGAGAGAGAAAAATGCTTATAAAACATCTATTCTCTGTTCTCAGTAGAACCTCAACTTACAATGTTTACTCCATAAGATTTCATATTATGTATAAAAGTATATGAGAACTAAAGGTTCAACACTGAAAATCTGTAACTTCTTTATTAGTGCAGTGTTTCTGAGGAATAAAGTAGCCTTATAAAGTCAGGTTATCTATAATATATTATGAAGCTAGAAAAGTCAATGAAAGCAATAATTTATAATTCAGAAATGTTTATAAATATTACAGTATAAATATTTTAAAGATACTAAATATGTTTTGTTGTACCAACCCTTTTAAATTTGAGTATCAAATGTTTTAAACATGCTTGTATTGTTGTTATAAAACCTGTCCATTTTCTTTGCATATCTTGGTACATATTGGTGATATGCCCTTCTACTCTTTCCATCATGAATTTTCTTTAGGAAATTTCTGTGGCTGTACAAAGAAGAGAAAGTCCTTGAATGAATATTGGCAGGGAAACTTGACACAAATTCAGGTCTCTAGAAATTTGCTTTCCAAATAGAAAAGTTCACAGTTTTCCGTTCATCATCTATATCTATCATCTAAAGATGTATGGTTCTTCAGATACTACAGGCATTCTAATAATTAGCATCTATTAAGTGTTAAACTTACAAAGTTTTTTGCAAATGTTCACTGCATAAGGTTTTTTTTTGCCTATGTCCACCATCACAAGATCTATCAGCTCCCTCTCCTCTCCTCTCCTCTCCTCTCCT
>NW_010309936.1:15788-18314 GCF_000700745.2 Antrostomus carolinensis | reverse complement strand
CCGGCGGGAGCTGACCCAAGGCCCGCACCTACCCACAGGGACAGGTCCCTAAAATAACCCCGCATCAGGCGCTGAGCCCACCGAGCAGAGACTTAACGCCTTGACTGTGATTGATAGGGAGGAGAACACGTTCTTCTCACCCCTCGCCTTTCACAAGCATTAAGAAACTCGTCACTTTCAGTCTCTGAGTCATTTCCTCCTTCTTAAAATCATAGAATCGTTTGGTTGAAAAAGACCTTTGAGATCATCAAGTACAAGTGTACCTGTCTAGACTAGTAGATCTCAGATGTCTTTTCCAACCAGGAGATTCTGTGATTCTACTAAACCATCTCTCTGAGCACCTCATCTACTTGTCTTTTAAACACCTCCAGGGATGGTGACTCAGCCACCTCCCTGGGCAGCCTGTTCCAGTGCCTGACAACCCTTTCACTGAAGAAGTTTTTCCTGACATCCAATCTGAACCTCCCTTGGCACAACTTGAGGCCATTTCCTCTTGTTCTATCACTTGTTACCTGGGAGACAAGACACACACCCACCTCACTACACCCTCCTTTCAGGTGGTTGTAGACAGTGATAAGGCCTCCCCTCAGCCTCCTTTTCTCCAGGCTAAACAACCTCAGTTCCCTCAGCTGCTCCTCGTCACACTTGTTCTCCAGCCCCTTCACCAGCTTTGTTGCCCTCCTCTGGACACACTCCAGTGTCTCAATGTCCCTCTTGTAATGAGGGGCCCAAAACTGGACACAGTATTCAAGGTGCAGCCTCACCAAAGCTGAGTACAGGGGAAGGATGACTTCCCTGGTCCTGCTGGCCACACTATTCCTGATACAGGCCAGGATGCCATTGCGTCCAAGATGTCTGACACACCAAACACCTCGCAGTTTACCCCCCCTTCAGCCCTCTCGCTGCAAGGCCGCCTTTCCCCAGGCCTTCCACCCTCCATCACTACGTGCACATCTTGTGCAAAGTCCTCCAGCTCTGGACACCAACACAGGTGAGGCCCACACAACCCATCCGAGTTGGAGCTAGCTGGGATGGCCAGAAGTTTCACATCTGGGTCCTCCCCCTGCTAACCAGTGCCTTGTCCATGCTGAAGTCCATCTAGCTACACCTCCACAGCCCTCCATACCTCCATCTTACAGCCAGCTGGCACCTACTGCTGTGCCTCTGATTTCTGTGCCCAGGTACCTGGCAGGCAGGTGACCGGGACCTGAAGACAAAGGAATAAACATCAGAGGCCAGTCTGCTCTGTTACTTCTGTCAGTGGTGCTGCCAGTGAAACTGTACAGTAGGAGTACAACAAAACTGGGAATTTTTAGGAGAAAAAAAAATAAAAATCACAGTGTAATCACAGTGTAACGTTCCCAATGTGCTTGCTTTCATCTGCATTGGTTTTACAGTTAAATCTTTTCTTCCCTTACTACCATTTTCATCACTGCTTTCCCCTTCTGATCTACTTGGGAGGAGTGGTAGAAACCTGTTTCATCTCAATGCTACTGTCAAAAGTTCTGCTTGGCATGACGCACGTGAATTACTCTCTCTTATATAGTGCCAGAGAGTGGTTACATAAACATAAGTAGTTCTCTGTCCCTGCTGCTCTTCAGCCAGGTAAGAAAGTGCTATTTAATAGAATTACAAAAATTTGGATTCCAAAGAAACACGGGTAAATGATGTTACCCAAAATGAAAGTTCATGTAAACAGTGATGTTTTAGTGACTATTTAGGAGAGAAGAAAGATGAAGCAAAAAAAGGGGAGGCAGAGAAGGCAGCAAGGAAGCATCAGACAGATACCATTCATCAGCAGTGAACTGCGAGTCAGTGCTCACGAGAGCAATTCAATCCATTCACAATGAATTATCTTCAGATTACAACCACACCGCAGAACAACCATACCAGGTCAGGCCACAGGTCCATTTAACTCAATATCCTGTCTCTGACAGCCAACAATAACGATGCCTCCAAAAAGTTACAGGAACAGAACGTTACAAGAACAGAATAAACACGTCGGGGCACTTTCCCCGACATGCTCTTTTAGCCTCAAGGGGTTTGTACCACAGCAGTTTCCTGACAGATGGATTCTTTAGACTTAACAGTTCTTTGTGAATTTTTATTCTATTAACTGTTCCTTGAACCCAGGTAAAATCTGGCATCTATAAGATCTTGTGCTAACAAGTTCTGCAATTTAGCTGTTTTGTGGAAAACACATCATTTTGTTTTATTTTGAACTTGCCACTTGAAAATTTCACATCATGCTCCCTTCTCCTGATATCGAGAGACTGTAAACACAATCAAAGATCAAAACATTCATTCCCTCTATGCCATTTGTGATTTTACAGACTACTGCTGAATCCTCTGCCAGCCATCTCCTTTTTCCAGATGAAGAGTCCTAATCTTGTTAGTCTTAATATAAAAACAGTTCCATACCCTCGATCATCCTTGATTTAGGATGGGGACACAAACTACACAAAGCTCTCAAAATGCAGGTCACCATATTTACTTTTAATTTGCTCCCCCCCCCCAGGCAAGGGG
>NW_010309936.1:0-15744 GCF_000700745.2 Antrostomus carolinensis | reverse complement strand
CCCCCCCCCCCCCGTTTCTTTTCCTAATAATGCCTGATGTTCTATTTCCTAATTCAACTGTTTCTGAGCGCTAAACTGAACCGATATTTTTACAAACTATATGATTTCAAGATTTCTCTCCTGAAAAGTAAGAGGTTGTTCATAACCCATCACTGCTTACATAAATTTAGATATTTTTTTTGCCATGTGCATAATTTTATTCTTGCAGACATTATTATATGTTATTTTGACAACAGTGTACTCAGTTTCATAGGGTTTTTCCACAGCATTTTGTAGATAGCTCTAGTTTGACTAAATTGTTTAACACCATTACCCCGAAGGTTTTAATCTCATGAGCAAACTTTGTCCTTTGCCTATTTGCCTCCATTTCCCTACTATTTGCTCATTTACACAGACTCTCTCTTCTGTTTCTTAGCTTTTAACCAATTAAAGAGATCAACCATAAAAGCACCTTTCTTATGGGAGCTTATTTTCCATGAGCCTTTGGTAAGGGACCTTATCAAGTCCTTTGGAAATCCAAGTAGATTGTATTAATCAGACCTCTACTGTCTGCATGTTCATTGAATCCTTCAAAGAAGTTTCTAGATTTCCTTTCAGAAAAGTCATGTTCTGAATCTGCCCCTCAATGGGATATTTATCCACATAGGTTTTTGCATTCCTTATTACAGGAATGTTCTACAGTTTCAATCACAGAATGGTTTGGATTGGAAGGGACCTTAAAGATCATCTATGATTCTGTGATTCTGTGATCTAGTTCCAATCCCAGTTCCAATCCCCAGTTTCTCCAGAATTACTTCAGTATTCTAAATCCCTCTAGAACAAAAGCCGTTTGAATTTGGTTTTACTCTTTCCAGACCTCAATATGCCAGTCTGAACAGTATTGTGCCATGAGCCCTTTTTCTTCTTCAGTTCTCTGCATCATGCTCCACCATGCAGATGCATTCCAAGTCATGCTCAAACTACTGCCAACTACTGAGGTATGAAGCAGAAACCACAGCCTGGGCATAACTAAGAAACAGGAGAAGGAAAGTAAAGGGAAAGGACAAATGTTACCTGAACTGCAGAGGATTTATGCAAAGCCAAAACACAAACTTAACTAGGATATATACTTAAACCAGATCTTTTTCTTGATAGCCAAACCAGCCCTAAACTTGCAAATAAAAATTAGAAAAAGGAGACCAAAACTCAGAGAAGCTACAGAACTTACCTCAAAACTTGCATCTTGCTGCAACACCCCAAAACCTGAAATTGCCATTAGTAAACGTGCCATACAGACAGATTTTTACAGTGTTGGCTTGCATTACCTCAATCTAGCTACACATCCTTATGTAACACTCCAGAAGTTATAATGCAAGGGACATTGAATCAGTAGAAGTAAGATAAAGTCAATCAATGGTATTGATCCACCAATAACAACATAAATTTTCTACATTTTGAATAGTTCATTCTTGTAAAACGGGCCATCGTTAATTTCTACGCTAGATTTTCCATTAATGCAAAGCATTCTGCAAATGCTTGACAGCACTGTTAAACTTTAGAAGTTTTAGTGAGCAAGTTTTTCACAGATATGTGAGAATTAGGTAATTTATATGGTTTGAGTCCAAAGTATTTCCACAAGTTCTAGAGATTCGTGAGGTGAATAGAAGCTGTGATACCTGAGGCCCAAGGGGCAGATTATGTTTGCAGAGCGGCCACAAAAACCTGTGATTAGTATGTTCCATTCCTTTTGCTGGTCTGCATGGAAGCCACACAGAAAGGATTCTGGCTCATGAGTGGAATTTTTGCAGAAGACCAAAGGGGTTTCATTTGTGCACATTATCCAAACCAAAACTGAATAAACTCACATTTTAGCCACAGAAATATGAGGAACTACCATTGGGGAAAATGAAAAGTCTCTATGATATAAAGCCAAATGGGGAATTTTGAAAGAGGCAGTTTGTATGACTTCATAATTCTACAAGGAATGAAGGGGAGAAGCCACAGGTTGACACACTTTCAAAGGTTTCCTCTTATAATCCTGGTCTGCATAAAGAGGGTAGAGCAAAGTTGGGTAGAAACCAGGTTTTCCATCTAAGAGAAAGTTGAGATTCTGAGATTTGTTTTTTTCCTTCTGAAATGGAATGGAAACTTTCTGCATTAAAATATGGGGAAAGCAACTTTGATTCAATCAAAAAGTATCATTTTGACAAAATTTGTGTTTCAATTTTGCTTTGATCTTTTAAAATTTTCAAAGCTTTTTGTAATAAAAGCCCTTTCAAAATGTGTTCCAAAGCTATTTAAAAAAACCCATCAAAATAAAAAGATATATTTTTCAAAACTATCAGAATGATATGTTTTGATCTTTCTGAAATACTTTCCTGCTTCTTAGCTTTTGTACTAAAACTCATTCATGCTTAGTTTCTGCAGCTGCATGGAAGTGCACTGGCACAAATATTTAAAATAAGGAAACATCAACTATCACCTAAAATATTCTTCAGGGAAAGCCCATAACTGATTTCACTCTCAAAACTAAAACTCTTCAGAACCATTAAGGAGGTAACTGCAGGACATGATTTCCACATAGCTGCCTTGCAGAACTAGGAATACAGTTGTGGAAAGAAAAACCTTTGGATGAGAATCAAGTTGGTGTTGTAGAAATTTCCTAACCAAAAAAATTAAAACCATATAATAGAAATATTATACATATGCGTTCACGTATGTACAAAATACTAGAATAAGATAATTTTTAAAGGTTATCTTTATTTCAGAAAAGGACAGGTCATTTAAAGCCTTGTCATTTTGAGCCACAATAGCATGATGGGAGAAGCTGAAATAATAAGCCTTACACACAGAAAGTGATTTTTGCAATTACTAGTCTTCATTTTGGAAAAGGAAAAGAAATAGTTAGGATTCTTTGCAGGAACAGAAAGATGAAGACAGTGGCCTCGCATAGTCACAGGCGAATATCACCTCACAGAAAGGTTCAAGTGAGATGTAAGGTTTCAGTGGATTTTATTTTCAAAGAAGCAAAATCTTTTTGTGGCAGCACCTTCTCCTGGTGCTCGTTGCCTCATTTCCATCCACTAAGGCCACTTTCCCACCTCTTTGGACATGCCAACTCCACTGTGCGTGGGCATTGCTGTAAAACGGATTAATAGAGTGATCTGGGTTTAAAAAACCCTGATAAAAAAAGCATGAGAGCAGGAAGTAATTGTAGATGCTAAAGAGCAGGAAGCATCTAAACTGGCACCCTCACAAAGAACTAGAGTGCATAGTTATGCTCTCAAAAAGAAACATTAAAAAGCAAGAATTGTGAGAGAAGATAAAGGGGAAAGCTGCCACACAACACCTGACAACCAAGAAAACACTATGAAAAAGGCTGAAAGGAAAATGCCTGCATGTGTGAAGGCAATTGGAACTGAATAAACACAACATCTCCTGCTCTTTCATTCCCACCAATTGGAACTGAATAAACACAACATCTCCTGCTCTTTTATTCCCACCCACCCACATAGGGAAACATCATTCTACACATTCTTCTTCAAGAAGCACTTTGTGAATGTGTCACTTATTTCTGCCCTGAGAGGCAAGAAAAACATTCCGCTCTGGGAATTAACCAAGAACACAGTTTGCTTCCAATATCTCTTCCAGATTTCTGTTTTCTGGCTACTCACCTCACCGCCTCCTCAGCAGCACCTCTTCCAGAAGGTTCCAGACCTCTGCTGCCATCTCACTTCCAGTGCTGCCCATCCCACAGCCCTGCCAACCAGGGCTGGCTTCCTTCACCTCACAGAAGGTAAAATGCCACTCACAGTTCTGAAGAAAAACCATCAGGAAGTGTCTAAAGTGAATGCAGGTGCAGCAGGGGCGGGAACATACCACAGGTGGTGGCAGCAGATGAGATTGCCCCTCAGCTGGCTCCTTCTGAGGCTGTAGCACCCAGGCCACCTGAATCCACCTGAGTTCTCATCAACATCAGCCCACTCCTTCACCTTCTCAGGGAAGTGCCAGTCATTCCTCTCCAGCACATTTTCCCCATCTGAGGAAACTGCCAAGATTTCATCATTTCTTTCTTCCCCTACTCAGGTCTGATTAAAAACTGGCAGGGAAGTAAGAGAGGGGAAACACTCCATGTGTTGGGCTGTTGGGGTTTTTTTTAGTGTGTGGGAGCAAGTTGAGGATAATTCTCCAAATAAGTTAGATGGCTAGAGATAAAAGCCACCCAGCCATGCTACCTGGAAGACTTGCTGCTGAACTGCTTGGTTTCAAGAGGAAAACTAAACCAATACACTCTTAAAGCCTGAGCTAATGTGGTTTATTTGGTTGCTGTAAAACATTTTGGGTCCAAAAATGCCTTTTATTTCAAAGCCGTGGAGTTAAATTGTAGCAATCAACGTGAAATCTTAATTTCTCTGATGTTACTAGAATTGCTTTGGAGTGCCTGGAGAAAAAGGAGGCAGCTGGGCTGTGGCAAGTGGAAAGTCTGCTTTCCCAATCTCCAAATTACAACCCAACGGCTTCAGATCCTTCCAGCCAAGAGAGGGGCCGGGGCTCAGCGCGCCAGCACGAGCGGCTCTATAAACAGCTCAACATCTGCTTCGTGTTTTAAGGCCACGTTGCAGTTCCTCAGTCTCAATGAAATCAAGCTTAAGAAGATTCCAGAAGTACACAACGAACCAGCCAGAAATTTTCAAGACATTTTTCATGTCCCATTTATCACCTATAGGATCCTTTGCGTTGCCGATTTGAAAAGAACACAATAAAAAGTACTTTTTGCTCTGGACCATGTGAGATGTCACCACTTGGTCTCCGGTCACCCCGGCTGTGTAGGTAGAACCCCGCTCGCTGCCTCAGGGACCCTGGCAGCAGCGGCTCCGTGATGCTGCTCACAAGGAGCCGCCGGACCCAAGGGCTCCTCATCCCGCCGGCCTCGGGTCTTTCTCTTCCCTCTGCCTCCTCCCGGTGGCCGCGGGCAGCACCGCACCCCGCCCGCTGACCGTGGCCGTACCTGATCCCAGAAGGAAATGAAAGAAAGGAAAACAAAGTTGTGGATCACCTACCTTTTCATCGAATCATAGAATGGTTTGGGTTGGAAGGGATCTTAAAGCTCATCCAGTCCCAACCCCCCTGCCAGCAGCAGGGACACCTTCCACTAGACCAGGTTGCTCAAAGCCTCATCCAACCTGGCCTTCAACACTTCCAGGGAGAGGGCATCCAAAACTTCTTTAGGCAACTTGTTCCAGTGTCTCACCACCCTCACAAGAAAGAGTTTCTTCCTAATGTCTCATCTAAACCCACCCTCTTCCAGTTTAAATCCGTTGCCCCTCATTCTATCACCCCCTGCCCTTGTGAAAAGTCCCTCCCCAGCTTTCCTGTAGCCCCTTCAGGTACTGGAAGGTCAGTAGGTCTCCCCAGAGCCTTCCCCAGGCTGAACAGCCCCAACTCTTTCAGCCTGTCCTCATAGGAGAGGTGCTCCAGCCCTCTGAGCATCTTCATGTCCTCCTCTGGACTCACCCCTGTAGTTCTTTATCCTCCTTATGTTGGGGGCCCCAGAACCCACGTTTTGCCCATGGTCAGCTACACTGTCAATTCAGTGGTGCAGGAGACCAGTTCTCAGTTATAAATATCTTAATGAGATCTACACCCCTGTACCAAACAGTAAGTTAAATGCTGCTGTTGCCTCTTTCAGTGGTGAAATTCCTGTATGTGGTAAGTCAGCTAAAAAACCCAACGCTTTTAGGAGATTTTGGCATCATATGCAAGAAGATACTTCAAACCTATAAATTTTGATAGGAGATCCACTACATTCCCCAGCAAAGTGGTACTACCACTTCAATGAAGAATGGTACCTGCTAGAAGGTATACAGGAAGATATGTGCATTTCAGCAAGTATAGCTCCAGACAGGGACTGCTTCTGCAGGTAAACGAGACACATTAATGAGTGGTAAAAACCACACAAATGCATTTCTATAAATAGATCTTGAGCAATATCCCAAATCATCAGTCATAACAATTTGAGATAATGAATTCCACACCAAATTACTCCACCTCAGTCCCATCATTTTTCTGTAAATTGTTACGTATTTGAGGAGGATGCTTTAGCTTATAATAATTGTACTGAAATTAGGCTTGGCGAGGGGTTACAGCAGCTGCAGAATCTCTTTGTTGGACTGAGATCCAAGTCTTCAGAAAGATGCTTTAATATGCTAAGGTTAATACTAGAGGGGTAAAGTTTAGAACAGATGGGCCACAAAGGCCAAATTCTGCTGGGTAAGTTAGTCTGGCAATGGCACACTAGTGCTGTCATAGCTGGTAATGGCAATTTGAAGGGTAGAAGTTAACAGCCAAAGCAAGCCAGGAATTGGCAGCCAGAGAAACAGAGACAGGAGTCCAAGGGCTGGCAGTGACATCTGAAGGGACAGCAGGGAGACATACACACTACATTTGGTTTAGGGACATGGACTCCACTTTCCAGCCTGATAATCAAGTGAACCAGAAAGGCAAGAACTAGATGAGTCTGTACCTTGAAATCTGGGGAGCAAACAATTTTAAAGTAATCCAATAAAATTGCCTTTGACATCTACTGCAGACAAGATACCTTTCTTGACAACATTTACGACAGTAGTCCCATTTGTGAGCAATAAAAAGTCAAAGTATTCCTGGTTAACAGATAGTAACTGCTCACTGAAAATAACTGGCCATGAGCTACATACAGATTAACATTATACCTCCCAGTTTAACAAGTGTAATGAGATGTAGCTGAGATTTCTTCCTTTTAAATTAGGAAGTGCTAATTTGTTGTCATTCTTAGGATAGAATCAACTTTGGTAAAACTTAGTTGAGAGACTGGAACTTCAATCAAAATAAGTTTTTAGGGCATTAAGTAGCACATAGCACCAACACAACACCTCACTAATCAAAATCCCTGCTTTGCTGTTCTACTCCCTTTGTGAAAACCAACAGCAGGCTGGGAGCTTGCACAGCGCCACAGCACAGTAAACCTGCTTATCAGGCTGCTCTCTAGGACACAGGGAACTCACACTCGTATCCTTGAACCACAGGGACCTGCTCCTTTTCTCCTGGAGTTTCACAGTTATTTCCTCAGAAAGGAAAGGAGGTAGTTTAACAAACTATTTCCCACGTAACTGGTTTCCACACTTTCTTGTGATGTCTTGCAAATTGGAACCTGTATAACTAGGGGGATATTTATGTTAAAAGGTTTATTGGAAGAAAAAGAGGAAACTTTTCCACTTAAGATTAATCAAAGTCAGTCACAAAAGTGCAAGAAAGTCAAGCAGTAACAGCATACACTCCCTAACTTTTGGAAAGGAAAACTTTTCAAAACACTTTGAAATGTGCACGTAAAGAGACACAAAAGACAAATGATAGAAAAAGGTACCCATTTATTCAAGGTATGACAAGGATATTTACAGTATTCATTTGCTCAGAAGAAGATCCATCCTTACAATTTTCAAAGCAGCAATTATAAATTACAATTAAAAGGGGAAATGTTCTAAGCATGTTTCTGTTAAAGATATTTTTATGACAGAAACACTTTAAGGCTAAGTCGTTTCGACCTGTGCTGCCACCCACATTTATCTTAGCAAAGACAACATTACCTTGAGGGATAAAGACTATGCTAAATTCAACGTACAACTTTGTTCCCTCAGATGCTTTTGACAACAGTTCACATCCTGACAAAAAATGACTTTTTGATTTAAAGCAATGAATTAAAGAGAAGTGAGATGAACTGCCTATATCCTGGAGGGCTAAAAGATCATATAGAGCAACACATAGGTCATTGCTGAATCCAAAACATCAGATTTCTTGGTGATGAAGCGCTTCAGCTTACCAAGCAATTTGCTTTCAGAGCTCCATAGCCACGTGGTGCAATCCACCTTTCCCATCACATTACTTTTCAAAAAGACAAGAACAAAAATCTTCAGGTAGCTGACTTCTAATGTAAATTATGAACGCTGTCTGCTTTAAACAGCACGTGATTCCCACAGTACAGACTAGTGCTCTACCAAAGCAAACACAATGAGTTTGCTAAACTGCTGTAGTGTTATTCCCTAGTAATTTTAAACACACAACAGATCTACAGGAGCAGTTAAAATTGGTTCATCTCTTGAGGTAGAAGCCACAAGTCGTATTTAGCCTCATCTGTAAACTATAACACACATCCCCATCAGGCAAACATAACCAATTTTTGTCATTTATAAAATAAACCCACTGATTTTGCAGATGCTAGTCATCGTAAATATAATGGTATTTTCACACTTAATCATTTTGTGCCTGTTTGAGAAGGAAACAAAGGTTGGGAATAGTAGATTGCTTTTATACACTTGTAATGAAAATAAAACATGTCATATATAAATAAGCTTCACAGCAACTTCCAACAGGGTTGGTATATGAGAATTCTTCTTAACTTGAAAGTTATTTTGGAAAACACCAATTTTAACTGCATAACAAATCAAACAAAAACCCCACAGTCACTAGAGCTTTAAGACTACATAGCTACTTGAAATACTAACATTTCATTTCAGTAATTTTTTTAGGATTACATTTAAGGGAGAAGAAAGTAAAAAACCAACAGAAACCCCCAAAGCCTGCACAAATACAATTTACTTAATTATCACGTTTTGTTAGGTGAGAATACTACATAACTAAATCTATTGGAAGTGCACAACATTTAACATTCCAATAGAAGCAGAAATGTGACCCTTGCATTAGTAGGGGACATTTATTCCTGGTTAGCTAAAAATCTCATAGCAAAGTTGTTGCTGCTGTGACTGATAGAAGTTTTAAGTTATTTGAAGATAACCCAAGCAACAAGTTACAAAACATACAGAGATTGGCACTTGATCTTTAGTTAGCCCCATATAGCTCAATTTTCTCCCCAGAGACTCACATACACAGAACTTTAAGTTTTCATTTTATTACTGAAAAAAAAAAAATAAAAGTAAATTTGTAGTTCCAGAGTAAACAAAGAAACCTTAGCTTCAAAATGTTTAAAAACAAAAGTTCAAATTTTGATAAGATACATTTCACAGGGTTTATGTCAGCACCTTAATAAAATGAATTTTTCTGTGAACTAAGCATGTTTCACAAAGTTTTCGTGTTAATGGTAAGGGGCTACATTCTCATCTGGATGCACGTGTAACATGACTCAAGGAGAACAAACTGGAAGGGGTGCAAGTCAGTTTCCAGAGTTCCCTGTTGAGCTCTATGTGTTCAGAACCAACATTTCAGACCGAAGTTATTAAAGATTGACCTTTTGCATATTCCGAAACGGAAGGCAAATACAATCCATTTACATTTGGCTTTGAAACATTAAGATAACAATGTTTTATTTCAGCCACGTATTTACAAAAATGTTTACAACACAACCGTGTAGGGTTTCCTTTCTTTTTTTTTTTAGTCATAATACACTTAAAGATGAATAGTCATCTTAACCTTCATGCAAAGACGCATCTCTTGTTACACAAGAAGTTTTCTGTTTGGTGGGGTTTGGTTTGGTTTTTTTTTGCACTCTGAAGATAGCAAGCAGAGGGCTGGATAAGTTTGGGTCACCCATAAAAATGTAGGCCTGTTTGCTCTACTGCACCTTCAAAATAAGGAGGTAAAGTACAGGCATCATTAATTCCACAAGGGTTCATTGCCTCTAGCATGTATTCCAAAACCAACAAAAATAGTCTTGAACAGTTGTAACATGGGTTATTCCATGACTTTCACCTCTTCAGTTTGCTTCCTGAACTCTGGAGTTACCTTTCTATAAGCGTACTTGCTGAGCTCCTTTTCTAATGTATATTGTTGACTATACATTTTAAATTAAACTGTTATGTAAAGAATGTAACAAGCTTTTCCTTTGTACACAACTTAAACTTTGTGTTGAGTATTCTTCAAAAGGATTTTATAAATAATACAATAAGTTTAGAATCAGTCTTCTGCCCTCTTGTCATTATACCATGTTGTTGCTTTCTCCAACTTTATCTACAAGCTGTAGAAAAGGAGACAAAAAGGTTTTAAGCTGCGTGACATTTACGTACAGTGAAGTTACTCTCAACTATTACTTGCTAATTGCACAGTTAGTATGCGACTGAAAATGAGTCAAGTAGTACTCACCGAGGTCTCATGATTTAAGTTGGTGAAAATTAAAAACCTTACATTGCAATTGCGTTTCTGCATGACATGTTTTTCTCATATAGACATTAACAGTGCAGCATGAAGATGCAACAGAATGAAAAAGGAAATAGAAGAATGCAGATAACACTGCTAGCTTAATGATTAAAACAAAACAATACAGTATCAGCCACACATGCATTAGTAGACCAAGTAAGATATTTCAACTGACCATTACTGTGGATTCTCTTCTGAGCCTACGTAGGCTTTGAATAAAACATTAACAATTATCTTTTTAAAACAAGATTTAACCCCATTATGATCAAATTAAATGTGACTGAGGGAGATCAATTGACAAACTAAACATTCAATTGATCATGAATTATGAGCCAGGACTTGGCCTAAGATTGGAACAGATGATCTTGAAGACTAATTTTTAAAAAACAGACTGTATACACCTATGTTATACCCACTATTAATTTTTTAGTAGTAGCTATTAAAACTGTTGCTTTCAAAACTAGGGTTAAAAATGCTTGTGTTAAAATACATACAGAAATTAGCACAGTAAAAGTAGTTGACTGAAACACCCTAGATTGCTGTCTTTCTGGCACCTCTTAATTGTCTTCAAATCCCTGGCTATTTGATTAAGAAAATGGAAAACTGCATTTGAAAAAAAATATAAATCTTAGTAAATAGCAAGACATGGTCTAGCACAGTGGACCTTAGTAAATATATCTGATGAATGATTATGCATAATGAGAGTTTCTGGATTCACCATACAAGCTGCAACTTAACATTGAAATAAACGGTTTGCTTTTCCAGGCCACCTTCCATAAATATATCCAAATCCTACACAAAGAACAGTGTCCTCCTCGTTGCACAGAGAGAGGAAGAGGCACAGAACAGTGGCACACTTTGCCTATCTGGTCACCTAGGGCCAACAGTGAAGCAGGAAGCAGAACCCCAGTGTTCTGAGTCACCATCCAGGGCTCTTTCCGCTTCACAAGGCATAAGTGGGAGCAGCTTCTGCAGAGGTGCCTTTTGTTCCTTTTACATCTAGAAGGCTCTCACTGGGAATGAAGGTAATCTGTACACTGCAAGAACTATACAGGAATACACTCAAAGTCACTGCTCTCAAGTTGTATTTGCTTTATTCCTGATGGATTTCTACTATTGCTAAAACAATGGAATATAAAAACATACAAGTTCAAACTTTGCACGAAGTACCGAACACTTACCGAGCTTATACCAGGTAAATTCAAGAGATATCCAAGAACTGGGACTCTTATAATAAAGCCAACCACCACAGGAAAGAACCCCCTTTAGGTAACATATCAGAAGATTGTATTAGTTTTTATAATGAAACTGTTCTCATATTGCTATAAAATGAAGAAATAGGAGTTATATTTTAAACTGAGATTACACAAAACCTTGTAGTTTATTAGCAGCACATTAATTTTACCAAATATATCAACATACATTCAGCAGAAAAAGGAGAAAACCAGGAAATAAACACCTCATTTTAAAATTGACTTAGTTTTCTTCATAGCTGGCAACCACAGTCATCTCCTCAAAAAAGCTAACTAAGGAAAGAATATCCACCTTAGTCAACAGAACTGATGCTCCCAACTGATTTCTCAAAATTACCATACATCTTTTGAGATAATTTCTTTTCACATTATAGGAAACACATTCTTGCAATCCCTGATGTAAAAACAACTAAAGTTAATTCTGAGTAATCCCCTTTGAAACCATATATGGTACTCTTTACATTAACCAAAGAAAAATAAACATGACAGAGGTGTTATTTGAAAATTTATGTCAAGTCATGGATTTGAATCATGAGCCAGGGGATGCTGCTTAGCATAGCTGATAGGGTGTAGCCCTCTCCAGTGTCCATTTCACCTCTGCAGCAGGAAAACAAATTTTCTATGGCAGCATCACAACTGTTTCCAGCCTAATGCAGCGATTCAGATGGTGGTGGCACTCTTGAGTTCTCTCTTGTTGAGCTATGCATTCCTCCCATAGAATAAGGATTAACTTCTAATGAGACCTCAGCCACAGTGAAACTGCAAAGTTTCCACAAGTCATCCTCCTCTTCACTACACTGGTAAGACCTGTTTCATAGAATCCTAGAATGGTTTGGGTTGGAAGGGGCCTTCAAGCTCATCCAGTTCCAACCCCCCTGCCATCAGCAGGGACACCTTCCACTAGACCAGGTTGCTCAAAGCCCCATCCAACCGGCCCTAAAACCCTCCCAGGGAGGACCAGCCACAGCTTCTCTGGGCAACCTGTTCCAGTGTCTGACCACCCTCACAGTGAAGAATTTCTTCCTAATATCTAATCTAAACCTCCCCTCTTTCAGCTTAAACCCATTTCCCCTTGTTCTGTCATTAACTGCCCTTATGAAAAGTCCTTCCCCAGCTTTCTTGTAGCCCCTTCAGGTACTGGGAGGCCGCTATAAGATCTCCCCAGAGCCTTCTCTTCTCCAGGCTGAACAGCCCCAACTCTCTCAGCCTGCCTTCATAGGAGAGGTGCTCCATCCCTCAGATCATCCTGGTGGCCTCCTCTGGACTTGTTCCAGCTGCTCCAGGTCTCCCTTGTGATGGGGGCTCCAGAACTGGACACAGTGCTCCAGGTGGGGCCTTACGAGAGCGGAGCAGAGGGGCAGAATCCCCTCCCTCGACCTGCTGGACACACTTCTCTCGATGCAGCCCAGGATACGGTTATTGGCCTCTGGGCTGCAAGCGCACATTGTCTGCTCGTGTTCAGCTTCTCAGTTTGCTGGATAATATCAATATCGGCAAGTTTTTCCTGGAGATTTTTGTTTTCTGAAGACCAGATCCTTTCACTGGTTCAGTAAATTGTGATGCAGGGCACACAAACCACTTATAACAGATTAAAACATTTGGTGTAGCCAAGAACAAAATTGGTGTAACCAAGAACAAGGAATAGTCAAGTGTTAGGCAGGATAATACTGTTAGCCAGAACTTTGGATGCCTGTAATCTGGCCAAAGTTGCAAAAGCAGCAGAGTACACAACAAGAGATACTGTTCTGTAACAGCCTTCTCCAGTGAGTGCAGGTGGGCACGTGAGAAGTATGGCAAAAGATTAAACCTCTGATGGGAAACTTGTGGCTGCATGTTAAATAAGGCAAGAAGTGGAAGTCATTCTAGGCTTACAGCAGAGTAAAACAGTAATTGCGTCTCTCTCACTTCAGTCAGATGCATCTTTAAAAACCAAAACAAAACACTTTGTAATCCTGTCATTTGTTTAAGTGTTCTTGCTCATCAGTACCTAACTATTGCTTTGTGGACAACAGGGGCTCTGCTACAGGGTGTATGGAAGATGACTGTGTAAAAGTAGTCTAGATATGCAAGAAAACAACCTACAGGTAAAGATTCTAGAGGGATCTGAACACCTAGTAGAACTGGTTTAGTGGTCTAAAAGTCAAGAGACTGACAAAAGCACAATACAGTGTTTTACATTTGTACTATCTCAGTCTGAGCTGAAATAATGCTACTAGAACTGCTAAATTGCTCTTGCTAAATATAAAAGGTTTTCCATACAAAAGTCCTGGTAATCCACAGGACTAAAGCCATCAGGATACACAGAAATGCCAGTTCTCACAACATGCTGACCTAACAAATCCAAAGGTGCCTAAGTTGACCTGGTATTCCTTGGGCAAGAAATGTACGTACTTCAAGACCAATGATAACCAGGGAAGTTTTCTGTTATGCAACCAAATAGCAGGGGGATCTTGAAGAATCATACAAAATGATGCTGGAGGAAAGGCTCCATTTTTAACTTCTTCAAAAAGGAGTAAGTTGCCAAAAACACGATAATGGTTGAAATGAACAAGACTAAAGCAAAACAAAGAGCTTTGAAGAAGTAACTAGCTAACACTGTAGCAAGGAATTTAGATTCTAAGAACTATTAAGCACTATAAAAGATGGTCTAAAGAGGTTTTAAATTAAAACAGATCAGATAAACATCCACACCTGGAATTACCTATGCCTTGTTGACACTCTCCTGGCTAAGGGATAGTCCTAGTAACCTGGGGATAACTACCAACCTTCTGGAATCCCTTCAACATTATCTGACACTGCAAGCCTCTGGCTAGAACCAAGAGATAATCCATAACCATACCTGCTTAGACATAGTCACTTAGAATGATTTTGAGATTTTTTTAAAAGGAGGTGTTTTTGGTTGGAAACACGCTCTACTTGCTTTGTACTGGCTGATCAAACCCCAGCGCTCCGTGCGAGCAGTGAAAATGTATTCAGTAAAATACTGTGATTTTCAAAACACTTGCAGCAATAGAGTTCAGAGTAATATGGAGTAGAACAATAAGAAACTTATATTAAAAGCCACGTTAAGATGTTTTTTTCTAAATTATTTAAACTTTTAATCTAAACTAAATACAAGATTAACACAAACTTTTACTAAGGAGGAAAAAAGAACTCCACAAGAACAATGGTTTGATTTTGATTAACAGAAACTGTTTAGCTAGCAGTTGGACATTTCAAAAATATTTTGGGGGCCTGTTGTTAGATTAATAAGCATTAATGGAAGAGTCTTCATCAGAACATAAGTCCAAGAACAACTAAAAGCCTCCCTTCTTACTTACTAGCATATTGTGTACTTTCTTCTATACAGAAGTCTGGAACTTCAACCATGGAAATAAAGATAAAATACGGATACACAGGTTGTACCAAGTCAAATTCTTTCACCATTACAATTGTGTTTATGAAGAAGTTAAATGGCACATTGTAAAAGCTGTAACGTATCGAGATTGCTGTTCAAAAACAAGAACTCTTGTATTTCCTTCCCTCAGTCCAGATAATGCTAACCAAACCAGCAGTTCTGACTATACTAGGGCACAAGTGTAATGGAACATGACACAAAACCATCTTTTCACTGTGCTGCTTTCATAGTAATGAAATGGTCAGGTTACAAACCTCGGATGTTTGTAAACAAGTATTTTGACCTGTTTGTTAAAGAAAAGAAACTCCCCACCAAAAAAAAGAAAAAAAGTATCCAAGTTGCCTTTTTCATGAGGAAATATTTAAACTTTGCACTGCTAATGATTTGAACTTTCAGATATTTTGAAACTTTACAATTCTTTGATTAGACATAAACAACATTACCAAAGTTAGTTTGGTGTATGCCTCACAAATGTTAGCAGATTTGAGTCTTGGAAAAATACTTACCAATTTTCCACCTCTTGCAAATATGAATCAACAACTTTCTATAAAATCTATTAAAAGCAAACATGTAAAGGATGCTGCTGCTTTGTCAGCTGCAATGCAGCAACACTGAATGAGTAACATTTATTCCTAGATACACAGATATTTTGAAAGGTATTTTGAAAGAAGTCTTACCTGAATAATAGGAAGAACCCATAAATTTCAAGGATCATTCCTACTGAAGGCCAACCAATAAGAACTATGAGCACACCACCCAGGAAAAAGCCTGTTGCTTTCATTTTGTGTTTTTGAAAGAAGAATCTAAACGTTCTTTCTAAACCGATAACAAAAGTAAAACCCAGCCACAAATAAAACCTGGAAAAGACAAAAAATAACCAAAGAAAGAAAATAGCTAATTATATTCCTAAGTTTAGGATGTAAACATATATATATA
>NW_010309935.1:0-5213 GCF_000700745.2 Antrostomus carolinensis | reverse complement strand
TATATATAAAATATCCAATATTATAGAGATTTTCTATATCAAAATATATCTTATATCCAATATACACACCCAGAGTGATCCCCCAGGTGGATAGAATGTCACCTATTCCATACATCTGATCTATACATCTCTGCGCGCGTCCCGCTGCATTCACGCCTATGCACACGCCCGTGCGCGCTCCCTCGCACACTCCAGCTCCCGTTCACTCTCCTACGCGTGTTCCCCTGCTCGCTTCCTTGCACGCTTCCTGCACACTTCCTGCATGCTTCCCTGCACTCTCCCTGCACGCTTCCAGCTTCTGTTCATCCTCCCTGTACATTCCTTGCACGCTCCCTTGCACGCTTCCTGCACACTTCCTTACACATGTCCTTGCACACCTCCAGCTTCTGGTCATTCTCCTATGCATGCTCCCTGCACGCTCCCTGCACACTTCCTTGCACACTCTCTTGCACACTTCCAACTTTTGTTCACACTCCTATGCACGTTCCCTGCACACTCCCTTGTACGCTTCCTTGCACACTTCCAGCTCCTGTTCGTCATCTCCTGCACACATCCTTGCACACTTCCAACTCCCATTCATCCTTCCCTGCACACTCCCCGCACACTCCTTGCACACTTCCAGCTCCTGTTCATCCTTCTTGTACACTCCTTGCACGCTCCCTGCACTCTCCCTGCACGCTTCCAGCTTCTGTTCATCCTCCCTGTACACTCCTTGCACGCTCCCTTGCACGCTTCCTGCACACTTCCTTACACATGTCCTTGCACACCTCCAGCTTCTGGTCATTCTCCTATGCATGCTCCCTGCACACTTTCTGCACACATCCTTGCACACTCCCCTGCACACTTCCATCTTCTGTTCACACTCCTATGTACGCTCCCTGCACACTCCCTTGCATGCTTCCTTGCATGCTTCCAGCTCCTGTTCATCCTCCCTGCACACGTCCTTGCGCACTTCCAGCTCCCATTCATCCTTCCCTGCACGCTCCCTGCACACTCCCTCGCGTACTTCCAGCTCCTGTTTATCCTCTCCGCATACTTCCTTGCACACTCCCTTGCACGCTTCCAGCTCCCATTCATCCTTCCACACATGTTCCTATGCTCGTTCCCTGCACACTTCCTTGCACACTTCCTCACACGCTTCCAGCACCCATTTATCCTCCTTTGCACGCTCTCTGCTCGCTCCCTGCTTGCTCCCCTCCCCACCTCCAACTCCCATTCACTAAAACACTTAAAAAACCACCCAAATTACCCAATTTCCTTTCAATTTACAAACATTTCACCCAACATCTTCCCGACAGGGATCTGGCGAAATTTTAGAGCTCTGAAATGTTTATGCGTGTGAGTTTATGAGTTATTTAGTATTAATTAATAATTATTAATGAGAATTAATAATTGAATATTATTTAATATTATTTAAAAGCGTGGTACTGAGCATCACACATTTCTTACGGCTCCAAAAAGTTACGGGGATGACTTGTGATCGCTCCTTCGAGAGCCAAATAATTCTCAACTGTGGAGAAATCCGGCAAATAAAAATAATAATAATAAAAAAAATTTATTAATAACACAATAAATAGATCTATATTAACAAAACATTAACTCTCCCCATGAGTTGAGTTCTGGGGGAGGTGGGGGGGATGATAAAATCCCCCGTAAGGGAAAGAAAAAAGAAATAAAAATGGTTTATCGGCGATCTCGTCGGGCGCTAACGATCTTAACGGGCGGCGGAAATGAACGCGCATGGTTTTTAAATTAAAATCACCTCTGCTCCATAGGCTTTGGGGTGTTTTCTTAGGTTTTTTAGGGGTATTTCATTATTTATCTGGAATATTTTATTATTTTGTGGGGTATTTTATTAATTGGGGAGTTATTTAATTAATTATTTGGGTTATTTAATTAATTATTTGGGATGTTTTATTATTTTTCAGGCTATTTTATTATTTATTTGGGATATTTTATTATTTTGTGGGGTATTTTATTAATTGGGGAGTTATTTAATTAATTATTTGGGTTATTTAATTAATTATTTGGGATGTTTTATTATTTTTCAGGCTATTTTATTATTTATTTGGGATATTTTATTATTTTGTGGGGTATTTAATCAATTGAGGGGTTAATTAATTATTTGGGATATTTAATTAATTATTTGGGATGTTTTATTATTTTTCAGGCTATTTTATTATTTTTTGGCAGTATTTTCGTTATTATTTGGGATAGTTTACTATTTTAGGGGGCTTTTTATTAATTTTTGGAAATATTTTGTTAATTATTTGGGATATTTTATTATTGTTGGGGGCATTTTATGATGTATTTGGGACATTCTATTATTTTTAGGGATATTTTAATATTTATTTGGAGGCTATTTTATTAATTCTTTGGGGTATTTTAGTATTTTGAGGGATATTTTTGTTAATTTGGGGAGTATTTTATTGATATTTTGGGATTTTTTTTTGGTATATTTTATTAATTTGGGGTGTATTTGATTAAATATTTGGCTTATTTTATTATTTTGGGGGATATTTTGTTATTATTGGGGGTATTTTATTATGTATTTGGGATGTTTTGGGGTTTTTTGATATTTTATTATTTAATAGGAATATTTTATTATTTTGCGGTTATTTTATTAATTGGGGGGATATTTTATTAATTATTAATGGTATTTTATGATTTGGGGGCATTTTATTACTTTTGAGTGCATTTTATTAATTATTTCGGATATTTTTTTCTTTTGGGGGCATTTTCTTAATTATTTCGGATATTTTATTATTGGGGACATTTTATTATGTATTTGGGGTGGTTTATTATTTTTAGGGATATTTTATTATTTATTTAAGAAATTTTATTATTTTGGGAGATTATTATTTTTCAGAGGATATTTTATTAATTATTTGGGGTATTTTATTAATTTTGAGTGGTATTTCATTATTTTTGGGAAGCATTTCATTAGATATTTGGGGATATTTAATTATTTGGAGGATATTTAATTATTTGGAGGGTATTGAATTATTTGGGCAGTATTTTATTATTTTGGGGGGTATTTTATTAGTGCATTTGGTGTATTTTAGTATTTTTGAGGGTATTTTATTATATATTTGAGGTATCCGCTGTGAGAGCCGAATTTTTGGGGCAAATATTTCACATCTGGAGAGTGGGAAGATGCGTTTTCGGTACAAACTCCTCTTTAAAAGTGCTTTTTTTGGTGCAAAGATGCTGCTTTAAGGACTTTTTGGCTCCAAGCACCTCTTTAAATTGATATTTTTAGTGCAAACTCCTATTTTAAGGACTTTTTTTGGGTGCAAAATCAAATTTTTAAGACTTTTTTTCAGTGTAAACCCCCTTTTTTGACGTTTTTGGATTTAAACTCCTGTTTTAGCAACTTTTTTGGGTGCAAATTCCCTTTTTAAGGACTTTTTGGGTGCAAACCCTTGTTCTGAGGAATTTTTGGGTGCAAATTCCATTTTTACGGACATTTTTGGGTGTAAAATCTCCCTTTTAAGGGATATTTTGGGTGCAAATTCCTTTTTGACAGAGTTTTTTGGGTGCAAACTCCTTTTTTAAGGACATTTTTGAGTGCAAATCTCTGGTTTAAGGACTTTTTTCAAGTACGGATCCATCTTAAATACTTTTTTTGGTGCAAATTCCTTTTTTAAGGACTCTTTTTGAGTAAAAATTCCATGTTTCAATGACTTTTTTGGATGCAAACCCCTCTTATAAGGACTTTTTTACCTCAAACCCCTATTTTCTGAACTTTTTTTGAGTGCACACCCCTGTTTTAAGCACTTTTTTGGGTGCAAAATCCATTTTTCACAGAGTTTTTTGGGTGCAAACTCCCTTTTTAAGGACTTTTTTGGGTGCAAACCCCGCTTTTTAAGGACTTTTTTGCCAAAACCCCCCATTTTAAGGAATTTTAGAGGTGCACACCCCTGTTTTAAGGACTTTTTTGGGTGCAAACTCCCTTTTTAAGGACTTTTTTGGGTGCAAACCCCCCTTTTTAAGGACTTCTTTGCCAAAAGCCCCATTTTAAGGAATTTTAGGGGTGCAAACGCCTTTTTTAAGGACTTTTTTGTAGGTGCAGACTCCCATTTATGGACTTTTTTGGGTGCAAACTCCCTTTTTAAGGACTTTTTTGGGTGCAACCCCCCCTTTTTAAGGACTTTTTTTGCCACCCTCCCCCTTTTTAAGGAATTTTAGGGGTGCAAACGCCTTTTTTAAGGACTTTTTTGTATGCAAACTCCCATTTACGGACTTTTTTGGGTGAAAAACCCTTTTTAAGGACTTTGTAGGTGCAAACTCTTACGTGAAAGTCTTTTTTTGTTGAAAAACCCCCAATTTTAGGATTTTTTTGGAAAGAGCTGCTGGAAAGAGCTACTTGGAAAGAGCTGCTGAAGCAGCAGCGGGGGAAGATGAGGATGGGGACTGAGCCAAAATACACAGGGTGTATTTTGAGGAGAAAAAAGGGGATTTTAGGAACGAGAACACACACTTAGTTTCAATGTGATTTAACCATTTTTTCCCTCAAAAAAATATCCCTTAAATCCCTGTGCGTCTTTTTTTTTTTTTAATCCTTCAGAATAATAAAAATAATCTAAATTTTGCTCAAATAATTAGTGTGTTGCATGGAAAAAAAACCCAACGAATAAAACGATGGGGAGAAATTAATGTGACCTGATGACGTCGATCCACGTTGTCCCGTGAATAAAATTATTTAATTTTTATTTTTATTTTTATTTTTTAAAATTTAATTTCAGCTTGGAGGAATAAAACCCATCCTGGAGCGGGTGGCGGAGGAGCATCAGCCACATCTTCACGCTCAACATCCCATTTTCCGACTAATTTTGGCTGCTGGTAGCATCGTACAGGTGAGGAAAACCAAAATCTTATATTTTTGGGGTGAAAAAAGGCATTTTTTGGCCGCTTTTCCCTATTTTCTCCGCACCGAGCGCTTGCCGTCCCGCTGTCTTGTTTTTCCTCGCTGAGGTTTAATTCTAATTATGTTGATTTTCTCTAAGTCACCCCCCTCCTGGCAAGCTTATTAAAGGGAATATTTTTATTTATGATCATTTTCTCCCAACTCCCGCCAGCATTTCCAATTATTTTCGCCGTTTCCTCGTAATTGCTTTTTTTTTCCGTAATGGGTCCGAAACAATTGCGCTAAATGAGGTGGCTCCGATGAGATGAGGGTTTCACTTCATTAAAGGCTAATGGATTCCCAG
>NW_010309934.1:0-1235 GCF_000700745.2 Antrostomus carolinensis | reverse complement strand
GGTATTTTGGGGTGTTTTAATTAATTTGGGGGAATTTTGAAGCATTTTGGGGCATTTTGAAGTGTTTTGAGGCATTTTGGGGGGTTTTTAGGCAGGAAATTGGGGTTTTGGGGCATTTTTGAGCCATTTTGGGGCATTTTGAGCCATTTTGGGGAATTTTGAGGCATTTTGGGGCATTTTGGGGTCTTTTAATGGATTTTGGGGCATTTTTGAGCCATTTTTGGACATTTTGAGCCATTTTGAAGCATTTTGAGGCGTTTTAATGGATTTTGGGGAATTTTGAGGCATTTTGGGGCATTTTGGGGTCTTTTAATGGATTTTGGGGCATTTTTGAGCCATTTTGGGGCATTTTTAAGCGTTTTGGGGCGTTTTAATTAATTTTGGGAAATTTTGAGCCATTTTGGGGCATTTTTAAGCGTTTTGGGGCGTTTTAATTAATTTTGGGAAATTTTGAGCCATTTTGGGGCATTTTGGGGTGGTTTTTAGGAAGAAATTGGGGTTTTGGGGCATTTTGAAGCATTTTGGGGCGTTTTAATGCTTTTTGGGGCATTTTTGAGCCATTTTGGGGCATTTTTAAGCGTTTTGGGGCGTTTTAATTAATTTTGGGAAATTTTGAGCCATTTTGGGGCATTTTTAAGCGTTTTGGGGCGTTTTAATTAATTTTGGGAAATTTTGAGCCATTTTGGGGCATTTTTAAGCGTTTTGGGGCGTTTTAATTAATTTTGGGAAATTTTGAGCCATTTTGGGGCATTTTTAAGCGTTTTGGGGCGTTTTAATTAATTTTGGGAAATTTTGAGCCATTTTGGGGCATTTTTAAGCGTTTTGGGGCGTTTTAATTAATTTTGGGAAATTTTGAGCCATTTTGGGGCATTTTTAAGCGTTTTGGGGCGTTTTAATTAATTTTGGGAAATTTTGAGCCATTTTGGGGCATTTTTAAGCGTTTTGGGGCGTTTTAATTAATTTTGGGAAATTTTGAGCCATTTTGGGGCATTTTTAAGCGTTTTGGGGCGTTTTAATTAATTTTGGGAAATTTTGAGCCATTTTGGGGCATTTTTAAGCGTTTTGGGGCGTTTTAATTAATTTTGGGAAATTTTGAGCCATTTTGGGGCATTTTGAGCCATTTTAGGGCATTTTTAAGCATTTTGGGGTTTTTTAATGGATTTTGAGGCATTTTGGGGCATTTTGGGTGTTTTAATTAATTTGAGGGAATTTTGAAGCATTTTGGGGCATTTTGA
>NW_010309933.1:14745-28635 GCF_000700745.2 Antrostomus carolinensis | reverse complement strand
CCTCAAGCAGATCAACATTTCCACCCAGCTTAGTGTCATCAGTAATGGACTGTGAACGTGGACGTGCACCTCATCCCACAGCTTGTGCGTGCGTGTGTGTCTCTTCCCACGTGGGACTTGTGTGCTGTCAAGACCTGAGCTCTGTGCTCCCTCCACGCCCCTGAGGTCTCCAGAGGCTGCAGTGTGCCGTGCCATGTCTCCCAGGGCTCAGCCAGCAGCAGGGTAAGGGGTTCCCAGCCTTGGGCACCTTGATTAGAAGGCTGGTTTTAGTTCTTCGTACCTGCAAAATAAATCCTTTGGAGGGAGAATGTCAATCCACTATGCCAGGATCCTGCTCCCACTGGCCTGGCAGCAAGACCTGCCTATGGGATTTGTGGATTTGCTTGAGCCAAAGTGAAACCGAGCCTGGCTGGGCAGAAGGCTTGTGGCTCCTCTTTACATGCCGTGTGTTTTTTCCTCCTGCCCCACATTGGCTCAAGCAGACCACACTGTTTTCCCTGCAGAGCCAACTTTCAGCCACATTGGCAAACAGTGAGCTGATCGCACTCGCCGTGCAAGAGCACGGGTGCCCCTCGGCACCTGGTGAGAACTCAACCTGGCACAGAAAGGCACCAGCAGGTTTATCCCTCGAGCAGCATCATGATCCTGCAGCATCGCAAACCAGAGGCGACCCATGGCCCTGGCTGCACCCCGGCGTCCTGAGCAGAGCGGCTGGGCAGTGCTGTGCTCACAACAGCTTCAGGCATCCTCCACCCAGCAGATGAACTACCATCAAAGCAACTGTTATCTAACAAGGTTTATCCTTCATGTTTTTTTATTACATTCTCATCGTTCTAAGCATAGTAAGAAAAATATTGTTTAAATACTTCTGGTTTTCATAGTGAAGCCCCGCTCTCCACCTCATTCCCCGTTGTTGCTAGAGCCATGCGCTCCAGCGATGCTCTGACCTGCTGCACCGAGGGGATGGATGCTCAGGGTCTCGGAAGGCTCTTCCAAATGTTTTTATCCACATGGTGCCTGAAACCTTTAATGAGGACCATGCAGTTAAGAAATTTTAGCTCAAAACTAGCACTAGAGCTTGGGAAGGTGGGCCTTTGCCTGGTGTAAGAGATGGAAAGAAAAGCTTTAATGCTGATACAGGCCTGGCCAGAAAATTGAAATATGGAGTTAACGCGAGGAAAAATATTTACCCCTCTACGACTTTGAACTTATTTGTTTCATAAAGGGCATTAATATTTACCTTCTCTGTAAAAGAAACCTGCACTTTTTTCTCAAGAAAATATTTTTCTGTTTGAAAAGGCCAAACTAGATTTATTTTTAAACTTTATCAATTACAGGGCAGAATGTGTCCCAGAACAACCAAAATAAGGCAGAGGGAGAAATGGTTTCTGTTCTTAGTGTAATGCCACAGTTTAAAGTTACCAGGATTGAAATGGAAAAGCCGGGGTAGCTGAAATTCTGGGTCTTGTCAGAATTCCTGTTGTGGGGATGAAATGCAGAGGCTTTGAATCTACTTGTGCAACAGATAAAATCAAGAATAGAAGTTATTCCACTCAGTATTTTTTACATAAAGGCCAGCTTAAATCCAACATGCTACTGTGTTTACATCAAAAATGAGTACATGTGCATATTTGTAGCGTGCACTCTAACAGGATTTGCCTTACGATAGCCAGCAGCATTACAGTTTTAAATATCTTTGGTCCCTTTCTTTGCCAGTGCAGCAATCATAAGAACTATTTCCAAAACTGATAACAGAGAGTAATTTTAGCAATTAGCAGCAACAATTTTATATAATTTTTGGATTTTATATGTTCAGTTTTCAGGTCCCTCTTTTTTTTTTCCACCTGAGTTACTTTGTCTGCATCATCTGGCTAAGTCTAAACAAATTCAGTCTTCGCAGGCTCTCACCAAAGCGTAGGACTTCGCACGTGGATGACCGCAGTGGGTCACTGCTCACAGCCTGGAGCCATGGGAGGCCTTGGGTGCTGGGCTTTGCTTTTAAAGCTGGGCACTTGGTGTTATGTTGAAGTCTCTGATGCCATGAGCTCAGTTCCTTGGAGGCAGAGGTGTTGGGTGGGTGTGATAGGGAGAGGAGCTCGTGGTTGCTGTGGGTTAGTGCTGACATGAGGTTTGTGGATTCTCACAGCACCCCTGCCTGATTGCCTGCTGCTTTTTTGAAGATTGCATTTTTGGGGATGTTTGTCTGTGTTGCTGATTTCCATCACCAGTTTCATTCCTTCCATTGCCTCCCATGACCTTTTGGGGGAGTGTCAACAAATTAGCTCCTGGTATTTTCCTCCTGCTTTCTTTTCTTTCTCTCTCTTCTTAAAGGAGTTATCCCTTCATTTTCTTCCCAATAAGTAATGATGCTGGATTGCTTCTTTCAGCTCTTCCTTCTGTACACTAATGCCAGACAATAAAATATATTTGACATTTGAAATTTATCCTTTCAACTGAAAGAAATCAGCTTTAAAAGGGTACACAAATAACCAAAGGTTTAAGTTATGTTATCAACTTAAACAAAACCACTCAGGTAACGAGAGAAAGGAGTTGATTAATTGCCTTTTCCTTCTGTAATCCATTTGATGATTCAGATCTGAAGGACAAAGAAAGCCTCTCCTGACACATCAAGCCATTCTTGAGGTGGCTGGAGATTAACAGATGAAATATAATACACTGTGATATGATTTAATACCTTAAAAGTAGAGTAAAAGGATGACTGTCATAGCTAGATTCACATTTAGAGGAGGGGGAGCTAAGTCAGGGGCTTCTTTCACTCCCATCTGCACTCTAACATACCAGAGAAAACCAGCAGCTTTTGATGGCATTATGTACACGCACACAGCACAAACGGCCCTGGCTTAAACTTTGTCCCTGGGGTATAACTTTTCAAGCTTGCCCAAATTTTTCTCATGGTCTAGGAAACAGAGAATTGTTCGTCCTTAATTCTTTGCAGCGTATGATGTTGCGTCTTCAGTTATCAGCATGGGAATTGAAAAGAGATATAACTTTCCAGTTAAGGAAAATTACAACCCCATTCTCTACGATGTAACTTATTTTACATCAGGTGTCACTCCCATTTGCCTCAGAATGTTTATTTTTATGCCAGAACTCCAAGTTGTTCTTTGCAAGGAAAGAGGAGAAGTTGAGTAAAAGCATCATCTTTAAATTATTTATACCTCCTCTGTTTTGCAGTGGAAGATGCTTCTCTGAATGTTGTTCTAAAATCTCCCAAGTCTTTTAACTCATATATGTAATCTGTGGCTGATACCAACCAAGGGTCAAAGTCAAGCTGATGTCGAGTCTGCCAGAATTTATTTGTACAGAACTGGAAGCTGCTGAGTACCTGACACTGTTTAACAAAAGCAAAAATGTGGCCGGGAACATTCATACTCATTTCCTGGACTTATACTATTTACCTTGTTGGGGCAGCTGGGTACTCCTGGCATTTTCCAGAGGAACGTAGGAGTTGCTGTTCGAGGTGACAGTACTTGGATACTCACAGGCACGAACCCTTTAAGAATCAGGCTTGGGCACACCAGTGCTCCTCCTTCAGTAATGCAGCAGAAACCTCCTTTACCAATAATTATTTTCTTCTTGCAATTAAGCCAGCAACTTCTTACCAACCTGCCATATGCGATCGCTTAAGCAGGAGGGACCTTGTTTCTCTCTCAGCCTGCTAATCCCAGTAACGTCCTTTCACAGTGATCCAGGACCCCCTCCCCAAGCAGCGTGTGAGCAGGCAGGGACACAGCCCCAGACACAACCACAGATCCCTGAGCCTTCCCTTCCTCCTGCTGCTCCTGTCCTCACCACATCTCCCATCACCATGCTCCATCTACATCCCCCAAAGCAACCAGAGTCCTGCAACAGCCCCTCAGCCAGCCTGGGTAAGCAAAATCAGGCATTCAGCAACGCGGAGTTAAAAGCTCCACGATTTACCAGCATTGGTTACTTTATGAGACAATTCATTTCATCTGGAAAACATAGAAAGCCCCTTTGTAGTCTTTATCAGATTGAAAAGACCTTGTCAGGCAATCCTCTTGCAGGGAACTCTCTAGCAATATCGTTGGGGAATTATTTTCCTGGTGCTGTGTTCAGTATCACAGGAGGCTGCAGAGTGCAGACACAGGCGTCTCACGCCTTGGGCTGGACCAAGAGCAGCCCAGTAACCAATTCAGAATTTATAATATTTCTCTCATTTTCCCAGCTCTGAGAAAACCATCACAAATAAATTTAAAAAAGCGTGTTACTACTGATTTGTATTTTATGAAACTAAATTCTTTCTTCAGCTGTTCTTTAGTGAGTGCTTTGAAGTTGCTGGAGCTGTGAGTATATAAGTGGAAGTACTGGTTGGTTTACACTTTCTCTAAGTAACATCGGTGTTTACTATAAGAGTTCATTCTAGATGACATTAATAACAAACGACACTGAGCTTAGACATAAATAAATATAAATACTCCTTATGCAAAATACTTGTGACACTGCAAAAACTCACTATAACACAAGCCAGCAGCTTGTGGATCAGAAACACCCACATCCTTTAGCTTAGTGGCAAAATCTGAAATTCTTTGGTTCTTTTCATCTGAGGATAAATTCACAGACGCTCAGTGCAGAAAACAAACAAATATTAATAATTTGTATTAAGTACATAATTTACATACTGGAAAGAGGCAAGAGAGCAGGGATGAGGAAAAAGTGCACACTGACAGCAGTGAGCTTCTGATGGAGTGACCTGGCAGCCCCTGCTCCCTTTCCCAGGATTCATAAGTGGATAAACCTCCTGCAAAACCGAGAGAGAAGATGCGAAGAGTGATGATGGGGGCAGGGAGCTTGGAAAGGGCTGGGAAGCTGCCAGGCCAGATTTGTTGTTGATCTGTCTTCTGAACAAGCAATCCCAGCCTGGGACCTTGACATGGCCTTTCGGTGGTATTAACAGTTCCTGTGCTCTCAAGACACACTTCCATCAATCTGGGTTTCCCTGGGACTTAGAGGTGATGTCTGCTCTGCCTAGAAGGTGCATGTGGTGAAAACTTACAGCTCTGATCTACTAGTCACAGCTGAAGATCTTACCATGAGTGTTAGGCTCACTTCT
The DNA here is from genome assembly GCF_000700745.2 of Antrostomus carolinensis. Lineage (NCBI taxonomy): Eukaryota > Metazoa > Chordata > Aves > Caprimulgiformes > Caprimulgidae > Antrostomus > Antrostomus carolinensis. The sequence goes on along the minus strand of NW_010309933.1, from coordinate 23,540 downwards.
CAGGAAAATACCCCATTTCCCTTCCCAGAAAGGCTGTGCCTGGAACACAACTGGGATGAGGTGAGAGAGCACACACATGTCGCAGCCCTTGATCTCACACTTGAGACCTAATCACCATGAGCAGATGAGCATCCAGCTTCTTGTTTACTTCCCCAATCATCTCCAATGGTCAACTCTGCCTCAGCCCAGCCCTGCCACTGTGATATGAGGAGAGCAGGAGACACCCACGCTTTCACACCGGGTAGAAATCCACGTGGCGCTGGAAAACGACTTGGTTTACAGCAATAATTAGTTCTTTGAGTGTTTCTTTCTAGATAGCCTAGGAAAGAGAGTTATCTGGGAGCTGAAATTAAGAAGCAACATGTTTACTTCTGAGTATGAGGAGGTAATAAAAGCTGCTAACATCTGTAGATAACAGCAAAACTCAGTACGCTCGGAAGGGCGGCTGTTGGGCCTTCAGGGGGACGCTTTGTTCACATTTTAGATTCAGACAAGAGAGTCCATTCTTGTGCATGATGTTTTGTTTTTCTTGCCTGAACTGCAGTGAAATGCAGAAAGTAGAAAGCTCCAGCAAGTACTTCAGAAGATTATAATATATTCTTTTACATATACTCTCTGCTGGACCAATTCAAAAGCATCAGCAATTCTCCCAGCTGTGAAAGTTCTTCCTCAGCCCTCCTGGCTCAGTTCCAGCAACAAAGTGACTACCACAACCTTCCTCTGTTCAGCTAACAACTTCCTGATGACCTTGTAACAACTTTGTCAATGCTTTACTGTTACCCTGTTCCCGTAAGAGAAAAAAAAATAGATGCAATATTGAATTAAACATGCTTCTTTTTCATTTGCATGTGCAATGCTAAGAAACATACTCAGACAAAATATTTTGCATAATTTCATTGACTGTTTCAGTAAGAGCTTGCATGATAAATCCCAGCATCGGTAGATCTACGCTGCTTCAAACGTCAGCTTTATGCTTTTCAAGCATTAAGACTCTGCTTCTGGAGAGTCTCTGACTTTATCCAGACTGATAAGGAGTCTTTACAGCAATGGTTATTGATTCCAGCCTGCCAAAGGTAGCACCGGCAGCAGCATTAGGCCACCATCAGACAATCTCTGCAGCAGCTCTCTCTTGGTGGTCAGCAGCACCTATCTGCCAGCAGTCACATCCCCACAGTTCAGCCCAGGAATGGACTATGTTAGCTCTCCTCACCCGCTCTAGTGTAAAATCAGGCGAGTTCCTTCACACAGCCATGGTAGCGGTTCAAATTCGATGAGCTGACTTCTGCGATGCTGTCCACGAGGAGCACTCCAGTGATTCATCCTGCTGGCCGAACTGCCGGGGTGATTCTTGACAGAGAGGTAACAAGCAGCTGTGGATAGCCATGCCTTAAGCTGCCACCACCTTTCCAGCAATGATTGTCAGATCACAGCTTTAGTATAGGAAACACTTAAATTACTCTTTAAATTATTTAAAACCCAGTATCATCTACTCAGGAGTACATTATATTATTAGTGTACCAGTGTTTTCCAGAGCCTTCTCTACATACATGTTCTTAATGGTGGGTACTTTAAAGGGCAAAAGGTTGGTGCAAATACCCTAAATAGTAGAGGACTCATTGTCACTAACATTATTGATAGTACTTATTGTAGACTCAGATGCAAAATCATCATGTTTCAATTGAAGAATGACACTGCAATCCTTACTTGTACGCGAAATCCCTATTACCGTGATTGCTTCATAGAATCACAGAATGGTTTGGGTTTGAAGGGACCTTAAAGATCATCCAGTTCCAACCCCCCTGCCATCAGCAGGGACACCTTCCACTAGATCAGGCTGCTCAAAGCCTCATCCAACCCGGCCTTGAACACTTCCAGGGAGGAGCATCCACAGCTTCTCTGGGCAACCTGGGCCAGTGTCTCACCACCCTCACAGGAAAGAATTTCTTCCTAATATTTCATCTAAACCTCCCCTCTTTCAGTTTGAAGCCATTTCCCCTTGTTCTATCACTACCTGCACTTATAAAAAGTCCCTCCCCAGCCTTCCTGTAGCCCCTTCTGCAAAACTATGATGTGACTTGTTTCTCAGTAGATAAAAGTAGAACTGGCCAAAGTTAATTTTTTTGCATAATAACAGAAAATTTGTGATAAACTGACATTCTATTTAGCAGTATCAGTAGGTAAGCAGATCATCTGACGTTTTGTGCTTCCAAGAGCATATGGCCCTTAGATACTATTACCTGGAAATGAGCATTCCCACCTGAGCACCGAGTACCACAGTCTAGATTTGGCAGCAATGCACAGCAGAAAGCACATGGTTTAACAGGTCGTATTTGTTTTCCCTTCCACTTTTACTGGTTTGTAAATTCTTCTCAGAGCTACTGCCTTTCAAAGGATCATAGGCACTAGCAGCCCACGAAGCACGGTGGCCAGCTTAGATCCAAGTGTTTGCAGGGACTCATATCTTAGTTATTATAGTTATAATTTTACCCACTATGGAATTCAGTAGTTTTTCTTCCGACTGCAGCTGCACTTTTTTCCTTCTAACCTGGTCTGCTCTTTCTGACTGTATCTTGTAAGTTCATCTTATTTTCTCTGCAGCCTATGATAGAGAAAATCACATGCAGAGTGCTTCATTCACTGCACCCCAGAACTTCTGAGTTTGCTGGCCTTTTAAAAAATTAATCTGTTTTAGTTATTGCAAGTTCAGAACAAATAAAAACTACAGTGACAAAAGAAGAAAAACATTTTCCCACCTTTGTAAACTTCTCGTAAGTTAATTCCCAGTTTAAATTTAAGATCAGAAAGGAGGCCAAATTGTCTATTGTTCTTATTGAACCACATACAGAGACTGGATTTGATTATGATACAAAAGGAAAGAATTTGTCATCATTAACTGTAATGTTTTCGGGAAGGAGGTTAGATAGGAGACTTAGCATTATTAGAGGTTTTTATCTAAAGATTTCCTGCCTCAAGTAATTGTTCTGAAGAAGTAAACACAGAGCGATTATGTCATTAATTCTCTTTAATTAAGTTCTGTGGTAAGTGTTGTTTTGTAGGCTCATTTGAAGAATTTTCACAAAATCTCTGGGGGTTCATTTATTTATTTATTTATTTTGCAGATGCTTTGCAAAACTGTGAGTGAATAATGTTTTGTGTTCACCTTTTTGCTACAAGCTTAGTTCTTTGAAATCAAGAGGTGGCTGGTTATGTGATTCCTTTTCTTATTTACCAGCAGCAGTCACAGGAAACTAACATGGACACAGCAAATGTGGTTACTAATATGGTTGGGTTTTTATTTTTTAATTTTGCAACATTCATTTTTAAGCATAAGCATCCAGTCAACTGATAGACATATCTGCACACTGCTATATTGCACAGTCTATATAAAGTATTTGTAATGGATCACCTCCTCAAACACTATTAGTATCCATTATTTAGTTATTCTAAATACTCTTCCTGTTCTCTGTTCTTAAATGTTATTCCCTTTAACACCCACCATCTTCCATTCTGCAGAAAGCAGAATTAAAACAAGAGAAAGCATATTTATTTTAGGTAAACAATACACATACACATTTGTGCACACACCTGCACAGGTGAGCGCTACTTTGAAGACTTAACAGCGGCACCTATATTAAGAACACCCAACAGTTCTTATCAGAGAAGTTCCATTTTCAACTGTTTATAATTCTATTAAATTTGAACTGCTAACACAGCCCGCGTGTAAGGTTAATGGGGTTCTCTGCTGTGAGAATTTCATTGTGCTGTTTCTCAGAGTGAAACACAGTGAAACAGTTGCTGTTTGGTATTAAAAAAAAAAATAAATAAAATTAAGATATCTTCATCTTTGGAAAGTCCTAGTCATCTCCCCATCCTGTGTCCTAAGGGTTTAAATTTCTCCGGAAATTCTTCTTTGTGTGATAAATGGGCCTTCTGCTTTCCATACAGAAACTGAGCTGAATTTCAGTGAGTTCGAAGGTTCCACACAGGCTGTTGCTAAGGATACATTACCAGCTGGAAGGGTTATGCCCTGTCCTCGCAGATCACCCGACCATCCTCCATTTGCCTCCAAGCCTGCCCATGGCAGGTGCGCACACTTCTGCCACCCCCTCACTCCAAACCTTGGAGCAGCTGAGGCAGGGGTTCCAGAAAACACCCCAATGTCCAACCCAGGCTCTTCCCTGCTCCACAGGGTAGAAAACAGCATAAGGCTGTCTGATGAAAAGAATGGATCACAGTATCTGCATAGAGAGGGACTGAACTGAAGTGAGGCTGATACCTTCAGAGCTTCATATGGCAGTTCCTGACTTCACAGTCTGCACTTGTTCTTCTGAGAGTCAGTCAATGTTGTGCACAGAGCCATGCTTTGGGCAAGTTATTCTGTCTGGCTTCCCATTGCTTGAAATACTAAAGCACAGTAACAAGAACTGGTTCCTTCAACATTTGGAATATGTGTATTTTTAACTTTTATGGGAGACTATAAAGAAATTTCAGTAGGTACTCTTCCTATCAGCAAATCTGAAAAACAGTACTTTTATCTTTGTCTTTTTATCTGGCAGCACAACATTCCAATTTTAAATGCAATTTTAAAGTTTTCCCAAAGAGATTTCTCCTCTGGTCCCGTAGTAAGATGTTTCTAAATGAATCTCGTGAAAACTGTTCTTGTATGGCAGGCATGGTCTATTAGAACTTAATTTTAAATGTACTTTTCTGAGTGGGGCTGCATTCTTGCAGCTATTGGTGGTGCAAGTAATACTCTGTCACCAATGAATCACCTGATTACAGAATTTGAGATGTTCACAACTGGAAAAAATCCCAAACACTAGAAGGCATGCATTACTGATGTCCATAAAACCTGTCTGCCCCAACTAACTGCACTCCAAAAAGCTCTCTGATTAAAAGCCAAGACCACTTGACAAAGTTCTTTCGGTACTGGCAGAAGCTCATTCTGCTGAGGAGACAGTTCCTCACAAGGCAAAGTAGCATGAGAATTTCATGATTTATTATCTGTATTTCTCGCTGTGTTCTCTGTTCTTTTGCCATTCATACTTTGCAGTACGATCTGACAATTTACCTTTCTCAGCTTCTGAGTACTTTGCAGGATCTTTCAGTCTTCATTTTCTGATCTGGTTTTCAAGTACATTTGTTTGCTTTTGGTATGTTTAACCTCCAGTCAATAAATTAAACGTACTTTGGTTCCTACCTTTAGCGTAGGACCTGATCCGCTAACAAAGTTTTGACCCTTCTTAATTTGTAGAGCAGTGTAAGACTTCTCTTTACTGACTTTATGATGATGTTACTTCTCACTTGCAACTCTCAGCAGGGTTTAAAGTATGGAAAGTGAGGGGGAATAATCTGCCATTTGCTTTCTCATTGCATTCTCACAGTGGAATTTGCTGGTAGGGAATCTGTAATGCCAATGATTTTTCAAATGCTTCCATCTTCTTCAAAATTTTCATTGAATGTTTTTTCTTTTTCCACACTTACATATATAGAAAACTGGGTAAAATTTGGTGAAGGAAATAAAATTATGACAATTTTTATAACTTGGGAAAATATCTGTTTTCCAGTATGCTATTCACATGAAAACAAAACCTTGCTTAACTTTTTTTTTAAAAAATGCATCCTCTTTCTATGAATCAACACATAGAACATTCTTTTCCTCCTCAAAACTGATATGTGCCTTAAGGGAATAATACAGAGAATTACTTTCTTAGCCATTTGTGATAGTTTAACTTAACTGGCAGCCAAACAAGACACAGCCACTTGCACTGGTGAAAGGAACTATAGCAAAGGCTTCATCGTTCCTCCCTTGTGAAGACTCTGCTCCAATTTGCCTGCTTCTTTATTCCCAAAGGCACATGAGAGAAGAGGGAGCATTTTTTCTGTGTCTGTTTCTTTCAGAATAATGAGCAATCCTGCCTATTATCTGATTAGTGCTTGCTACTGTCCAAATTAATTTAAAAAAAAAAGAGAGAGGAAAATAATTATTTTAGTATTCTACAGTGTTGAATACCTCAGACAACACAGCTGCTTGACTGATCTGGGACAACCACTCTTGACTTTTGCAGCTGTGGGCACGTGGAGGACAGTAACAGTGGTTCTGAGTGAGTATATTCTCAAGATAAACCCCATTGCTTGTGCAGTTTCTTAGGATTAGGTTTGCAGGAGCCAAAGTACTACAGGTCCCTGTTCTCTGAGGCAAGATTCCTTTGGGAAAATACAATAGGCTTTTTGAAGTGTTTTGTTAACAGCATCCAAGCACACAGGTAGGATGTAGGTTTCCTCCCACAAAGCAAAAAATACATGAACGATTAATAAAAGGTCTTGAATTCAGGGGATTATTCTGCCTGTGACTTAAGCCTGGGGAGGATCATTATCACCAGCCAGCAGAGGATTTATAAATAACCCATAGAGCTGAGTTTAAAGCATTAGTTAGCCTCTCAGTGGAAATTCAGCACATTGTCTAAGTGTGGTTAGAGGCAAATATTATCTTAAAGCAACTTATTGTTTTACTTCACAGTGGCAAGGAAATAAGCATTTATTATCAGGACGACTGACATTATTTCAGCCCACTTGTGACAGAACAGGAAGAAAGAATGAGGCAAAGCTGCAATTCTCCAGCAAGTGCTTTTTCTCAGAGATGGGGAGGAGTGGATGTAGTAATTCTGAAAAGCCCGACTGGTAGTTCTGGAAATCGACTCAGTCTTCCCCTTCCTGGGCAGGTAGAGCAGAAGCAGCAGTGCTGCAGCCAGCCCCACAGGGCTGTGACCCGCCGCCAGGTCTCCAAACCACTTGGAAGTAGAACTGTGAGAACAAATTACCCAGCAGGTCACTCTGCTGCTTCACTGAAGTTGCCAGCAGAACGGCTGGGTAGTGCAGGATCTGGATCTTTGTAAGGTGGTTATTTGTCCACTGAGAACTGAGCTAACTGCTAGGTAGTTTTGCATGGAGGATTAAAGAACCATTAGATGGTAAACAACTTTTTGGCAATAATGTCTTCAGCCTGACTGGAGCAGGTGACAGCCCTCACATGCCTCTGTCTTTCTACGTATCTGTCTATCGAGGCAGGCAGTCTCCTAGTCCAGATTCTAAAACAAATGTTGCTTTAATAAAAGTTTCTTCTATGTGTTTCTATAAAGGGCGTGCACCTATTCTATCTGGCCAAGAATTCTGCATCTCCTTCAGCTAGCTGGTTAGTGTATAAGGGCTTGTGACCTTTATCAGATGGTAAGGTTATGCTGTTAATCTTGGTTTGTACATTCAACCCCATGCCTGGTAATATGGACCTTACAGCTTTAGTGAAAAAATGTTGCATGTCTGCCAATGAAAACATATAATGTTATTCTTGCTAAAACAGTGATATTACCTCCAAAGCTTTTGATAAATGCATATGCAAAAGTAAAGCACTCCAATACCAAGCTGCTAGAATTGTGATAATTTAAAAATAATGCTTGAATAGGCTAGATCTTCTATTCTTACCAGTTCAGTGATTATTCATTTATTATTAATGGCTACAAAAAATTTTCGTTGTTCTTAAGAACACTTATAACCTCTCTGTTTATATTATCTGTCTAGAGATACTTAAAGCAGCCTGATACTTCCCTTCCTTATAAGATGAGTTGCAGGCAAGAGGTAACTGGGAAAAAAAAGAGAAGAAAGAGACTTAAAAATGGGTTTTTTACACATAAAAGCTGTCTCACTGTACTTGGCTAATAGAAGTATAATAGTCCATACAGTGTGAATGTAGTTATGTATATACCAGCCCATGGAAATATGGGCAAGGAGATAAGCACTACCAGTGCAAGCCACCTGTAAGGAAACGATCCTTGAAGCCTATGACTTCAGAAGAATAATGTTAAGGTGCCATGGCTGCACTAAACTAGGTAAAACTGGGTCAGAATGCTCTCAGGAAAACACTCCACTTTCAATCTACACATTGTACCATGAAATTTAAAGAAAAAGTGGAAGAGCAGGGAAATAAGTGAGCAACCTGTTGTCAGGGCCCTGCATGCACCAAGAGACTCTGCAACCTCTTACATCCCTCTGAGACCTGGCTGCCTGTCAATACAGGTGTATGAGAAAGGCCAGCTCTGAAATGCCATCTACCCACAGCCAATGTTGGGTCAGGCTTAGGCTGAATGGACTTCTTGGCTTCGTCTTGGACCTGCCCCATCACTACAGGCTTGCCTGGCAATCCCTGGACAGTGGCTGACCCTGGTGAGTGTGACCAGACCTGCCCTGCCTTGCTGGAGTCCTGGGGGACTGCACCCAAGTCAGCAAGGTCACTGCCCCTGTTTGTTTGTCATCACCCATAGTTTCTGGCTCGCTTTCCCTTCCTGTTGCTCCCAGTTACCAATTTATATTCACCAGAGAGAGGTCAGGAGAATAGGACTGGAAGAATTACAGATCAGCCAATGGTGCTTTGATAATGGAAAAAATTACAGACTACTCACTTTGTATTCATCCAGAGGACAATAAGGGGGTAAAATCAGCAAACATGGACTTGACCAGTACAGGTCAAGTCCAGCTCTTCTACTTTATAGATGGAACATCCAGCCTAATGGTGGGATAACCTGTAAGTATGGTATCACTTCACTGTAATTAAGACTGTTGATAGAGTTTTACTATATCAAGATGTGAGTGGTATTCTCATATGAAAACTAAGAAACACTAGACAAAATGATGTGGTTACTAGCTAAGTGTTGAAAGCTCATTTTCAAAATAATTTCAGATTTGGACCTTGACTGTGTCAGACCTGGATGTGGGCTTATTTAATATTTTAATTAACAGCCTAA
>NW_010309933.1:5342-14702 GCF_000700745.2 Antrostomus carolinensis | reverse complement strand
TTGTTCTGTGAGGTATCAACAGAAATATCGCATATAAGTGAGGTACTCTGTTGTACTTGGAACTTGATATAGCCTAAATTGTAACATAATGCTCCCTTATTTGAGTACTGATCTCAGTGACAAAAAGGTTTAGGATAAATTGGAGAGGTGAGCAAGTGGTGAGAGGTTTAGAAAACAAGACCTTTGAAGAAGAGTTGAAAAAATGGATTATTTCTGTATTGGAAAGTGAAGATGTGGTGAAAGATGGGTGACATCAAATGTGTAAAACATTGCCATAAAAGCATGGTGACCAGCTGTTATTCTCCATGACATCAAGAAGAGAACAAGAATTCATCAGCTTTCTTTATGGCAAAGGAAAAATCCATCTTATATATTAGGAATAACTTTCTAACTACATTTTAGCACTAAAAGAGATTATTTACAGAATTTGTGGAATCTGCATTGCTGGACATGCCTAAGAACAGACCATACAATTAACTATGAGAGTTATTAGTCTTGATCCCAGAGAGTGGAATTGATGACTGGGATTATACCTGGTCCTACATTACTATGGTTTTTCTGAGACCTCTATTGTAGCGAAGTAGATCTTCATTTAAATGTGGTATCCTATAATCAACCCCTGCTACACTATATTATTACCTTAAATTGGTCATTGAATAGTTTCCTAGGCAAGGAAGTTCAATGTATAATTTATAAGCCATTTGGTGTACTAGTAATGGATGTATATTAATATGTATTTTCCACAATCTGACTAAGAAACTCATCATATTTGGCCAATCTATTGACCTCACTGTCTAAAAAGACAGAAGAGAAAATACATTTAAAAAGCAGCTAGCACTAAGTGGAGTGAACTGTACACATTCAGTATTTCATCATCTGAAAGACCAGTTGTATTTACTGTTATTTCAATCACAATACAAAAATGTATTCCCAGAAGTGTTCCCTGGAACAGAGCAGTGGCTGTTAATACAGCAGCAAGACAGCCAATCCAAATTGAGGGCAAAAGGAGCTGGGCAATGACCCAAATATATTTTCTTGAGCTGTAAATTAGTGAACGAGAAATTAACATTTTGGTTGTCTGAAATCAGCTCTCACACAGAATGTTTTATTTTCCTTATCCCCAGCCTGTCCTGATTTTAAATGTATGTCAAAGTTATTTTTCAGCCTTGAAAATAAATGAAAATAATTTAATTTCTCATGCAGAGATAAAGATGTGTACATATTTTATATCAACTAATATTATTTGCTTTTTGCCAATGCTTTACTTAAAAGCTTATAACACTGATGTTTTTATGCTGATAAAAAGGGAAAGGCCTTGAGACATCATATTCCCTGTCTGCACAGAACTGCACAGATGAGGGTCAGCTTCTCATAAATCCCTGCAACTTGAAGGCTGTAGCAAACCTTCTGTTTAACTATGTTCTGAAAGACGGGAGGCATTTGCAGGCATATGCAGGCAGCATCAAGGGATATAACTCTGTTTACCTACGTGCTCCAAAGAAACATTTAGAAAGCAGAAGGCATCAGGCCAGGCAATTTAAGAAGCAACTGTCTTGGCTTATTACCCACAATCTTCTTTGTTATTTCTACTTTCCTCATCGGGGTTTTAAGAAGTGATTTGTTGACGGCCAAGATGCCATCAGTGTGAAAAGCTACTACTTTGCTCATCGTTTTCCATTTCTCCCAAAATCTTGCATGTCCTATGACAGGAAAGTTGTTATTCATGAGAGCTTATGCCTTTGCAGCATCTTCTCTGGCTGCTGTAAAGAGAAGAAGTGATCGTCTTCTCTTTAGAGCTGCCAGATATAACTGCAGTTGAAAGCAATTTCAAGCCTTTTCTTGCCGTGGAGCACATGATCTGGCCATGAACTTGTTATGAACTTAGATTTTGCTTAACATTTTGAGTAGTGGGTACACTGTAGCAATTATTTATGTTCTTTAAGCTCTTTGAAAAAATAAAGCACTCTATAAGCATTAAACATCTGTACGTATGGCAACATGACCATTCCCAAACGAATACTTGCACAATGTTGAAAGGCCTAAAATGAAAACACTTTCAAGAAGCACGGAATTCAGAGATACTCGGGTCTCTTTTTTTGCTCATGGCCCTTGCTAAGCAAAGCCCACTCATCGTGTTCATGTCACTCCTCAAGTGAAGCTCTGTGGCTGAGTGTGGTAGTAGCAGGATGGAGGGAGCTAAGCCCTGCAAGCTTTGAATAGATTTGAGAAGCAGCTTTGTACTTGGGACCTGGGAAGAAGTGGGTAAAAGACGAAAAATGGAATCCAAAATGATCTTTTGCACAAAGAAAAGAAAAGCAGGAAAGGAAAAAAAAAAAAAGTAAGGAATTTAATTCCTAAAAAGAAAGAAAAAGTCACTATTTATTTCAGTAACTCCATATTTAATAGAGCATTTTACTTTGAAGTCAGTCATCAGCAAACGCAGGTGTGATCCCTTTTCAGTATGCACGTCCTGCAACAGACAGGTGCACAGGAACTAGTTTTGTGCAGAAACAGATTCTTAATAGGCTTTAAAACAGATTTCCTGCCCCAGATTTCTCCAGACAAGACTCAAACATACCTCTTTAGCACCTGAAGTGAGAATAAAGCTTGTCCATTGTAAACGACGGTCTCACAATTAAGCAAAGCTGTGTTTTGTTATCCCCATAAGCTCTTGTTTATCTTGTGTAAACACTGAGGACAGAAGCACCTTTTTTAATAAAAAATGGTATTTTTAAGCTAAAATCATTGGAGCGGCTCCACATGCTGTGATGTTCAGATGAAAGCTGAATCAGGGCAATTTTCTGCCCGTCTAAATGCCATCTAGCTTCATTATCTTTGCAGCTCTGAACAGCAATAAAAATGGTACCTGGTAGCCTAAACTGAGGTTTTTCAATGTCCAGAAAAGAGCAAAAGTGTTTGAAACCGTTTTTAGCTTGCAAATTTATTGTATAATTTTATATTAGAAAGAAGCCACATAATGGAACAATGATAACAAAAAAAAGCATGTGAGTGATCTTCCACAAGTATTCAAGTCCTTTGGAGAGCTTATAAAACAGTAAGATGCCAGAATTTCAATGAAATTTCCAAACTGGTCATTGGAAGCTTGCTTTTATTACCAGATTTAAGTATAAATGGCCAACGCCTTTCTGGATCTTCCTCTGTTAAAGAAATAATTTGGTACATTGCATTCTTAATGCTGTTGAGCTTTCCTTTTATCTGAAGCTGACAGATACTCTCCTCAGACACCAATGTTGAATCAGATGCCATCAGCACTTTCCTGACTTCTCTGTCAGAAGTTGGTAATCTCATATACCATCTCTGGAATATATTTTTCTTCTTCACCTTCTTCCTCATGTCCTCTACCTATGTCTTCCTTGCATCCTTCTCCCAAGGAAGTGTCCAAATCTGATAGGAGTCAGAACAAATCTTAGAGTAAGCCTTTTGGCATCTAAAACCCCACTTCCAGCAATGGATTCTGGTAGAGCTGGTGTCTGAAAGTGCTTAATATGCCTCTAAAATGTCTATGATAATACAGAAAAACTTAGATAAAGCAAAACTTCTCTTCTTCTCTTCTATAGGACTTACCAATGGCTGAAGTGCAAGCACCATTGGCAGTAGCTGGGTTTTTCTTCACTTCTGATAGCCTTTCACCTCTTTCTTTCCATGCTTGTAAATTCTTTTTCATTTCAATAAAAACGCCACACACTCACTTTGGCAAAAAACCCAAATTTAATTGCTTCTCTTCCCAACAGGGACATTGTGAAGCTGACAGTTCAGAGGCTGTCAGACAGAATTGCTCTTTTAAAACCTCTGCATAAGTTTATATATATATAGATGTATGGCATATATGTAAAAAAGCATATATATACTTTTTTTAAAGAAGGAAAAAGAGGAAACCACAGAGGAAAAAGGAAGTATCAAGAGTAACACACATTTCTGAGTTGATTTTTTTTTTCTTTTTATCTTGCTAACATGATTGGCAACATATTTAAGAAGAGAAACCAAGTGTTTGGAAAGTGAGCTTTGGACCTATGTAATTGCCTCAGTCTTTCAGGTCAGGCTTTATTTTTGTCACTATCTCAAGCTTTTAAAATATGATTTGTTAGTAAAAGGACCAACTGAGTGTTAGCAGTTATAAATGACCTCTGTTAGTTCAGTTATGACATCACATAAAATCCAGGTTAAAATCCAGTGACCTGTGTTTTGCAAAATTCTAGCATTCTCCCATCTCCATTTTCTTGCCGAATCCAGGTTAAAATCCAGTGACCTGTGTTTCGCAAAATTCTGGGATTCTCCATTTTCTTGCTGATATAAAGTTACACCCTCGGTGAGAGCAAGGATTTTCAATTCCTTTTAGCGCTTCCCCTTCCTGACTAGAATGCACCACCTGACTTCAGGGACCAAATGTAGGTGGCTACATTGGAAAGCTCTCGTTACATTCCCTAATGCAGGCATTTAGAAGGACTGTTTGGAAGAGCTGCCCCTTTTCTCCATCGATATATCAAGAAGCTAGGAAGAGACTCTTAATTCATCACTTAAATTAGATTCCAGAAGTTAGGCAGTGTGATAGTCTCCTTCACTCCTATTACTGCTCACTGCAGGATGTTCACCCGAGCTCTCAAGTAATCTAATCATTTTGATGTAAATGACTAGGAGGTAGATGGATTTTAAAGGCTCTTTGCATTTATTATTACTATGATAGTTTTGTAGCTTGTGCCCTGAAAAAATGATATGCACAAATCAGCTGTATGGTGCTGTGCTACTGCATGGAGTTACTAGACCACAGCGATGGTGTTTGGCATGGGACCAGCCACGGAAAACAAGTTATTTGAACAAAGAGGTAAGGTACTACAAGAGCTTCCTAACAAAGGAGGAGAGAGAAGCAGGTAAAACACCTAAATACTTTCCAGATAGGCCTCTGTAAATTCAGGGAGAGAATTTTGCAGAGCTATCTGGCAGCCAAGCAACCACGCTAGGTGCCCAGCCTTGCCCTTTCTCTAAGGATGTGGACCTGCCATAAAGAAGACAGTGGAGAATGATGTAATTCTGAATTATTTATCCATTCCAGCCCTGCCTTTGCCTGTAAAAAGGTTTAAATGGTTTTTATTTCTTAATTTGGGGTTAATTCTGATAAGAGGTTTTGTGGCTGTGAGCTAAATAAGTTTGTAGCATTATACTTGCTGAAAGATAATAAAGACAGTGATCACTGAATTGTATCTCTGTTTTCCTGAGACTGTTCCCTTCGTTTCAGGTAGAAGTACTTCTTGTGTCACAAGACCACCACATTTCTCAGCTACACAAATCTCAACACCTTACTTGCTTGTTTACCTGGCAATTTAGAAAAAACAGCCTCCTTCCACATGATCTTGTTCTATCAAAGCAAGCTAGAAATGTGACATATAAAATAATTCTCCAACACCACTATTCCCTTTTAGATTTCAGAACAGCTCTTTTTCTTCTCATTCAGTCTCATAATAAATTATTGTTATTCTGAGGTCATCTGTAAATCAGAGTGCAGCACTAAAAAAAAACAGGCTACCTAAAATTAATAAGTTTTAACAGAAGTCAGACAACTTGGAATTTTTTAAAATAAGGAAGCTCAGGAGAACATATACATTTACTTTTAATATCATATTTGTTTTTGGAACAATGCCCTCAGCCAGTCAGTTTTAATAGGAACATAGGATCTGCCATGCTCCATTAAGCCAATGATCCATCAAGTCCAATATTCTCCACTCTGCTTGGCAAATGCAAGATGCTTCAAAGGAAGGCAAATTGCCTGTCATGCCCTTGGCCAGCTTTTCAATTTGAATAGTCCATTGTGCAAAAGCCATTCCATTCTTCATGTCAAGTCCTTGTCCCATATGGTTACAAATGTTAAAGTAATCAAGTGGCATGAATGACCCAATGTACCATTTTAATAATATTTAAGGCTATGTTTATGCTCTGCTTGGGTCTGTTTCTCTTGAACTGTCAATTGGGTTTGTATACCATGCTCCTCACATTCGTTCTCTTTACAGCTCCTGGTTCTACTCTACTTCAATCCAGCAGCTAAGCAAATCGACAGTATTCACAAATCCCCACAATTTTGCGTCAGTATTTAAAAATCAGTTAGAATTTAAGTATTTCTATTAAACAGCTACTTGGTGTAACAAAACAGCACGCGGCGATCAGAGCATTACGATAGCGCTCCACTGAATTTCCTTTATTTGAGTCATATTCTATTGCTGCACGGGAGTAGCTTTTAATTTGGGAGGTGAGAAAAGTTTCTAATTCAGATACCAATACTTTGCATTTTTGACCCATGCCTAACAAATAATAATGAATTCTTGGCTAAGGGACTTGTTGTGCTGTTAGATACCAGAAACCACAGGAAGATATTTTCATTAATTCTTTTGATATAATTTGCCTATTCATTTATTTATCAAGTGATAATGATGCCCAGAAAGTTTCTGGGCATAACATTTTTGTTTTCTCGTTCTCTGCTGTTTTTCTTCAGGATTTCATTACCATTTGGGGGTTTGGGATATATTTTGCAATGTTTTCACCTTTCTTTTCCTCTCACTGACTTGCACCTTCGTTATGATTTAGGAATCAGGGTTTCACAAACTATCTCAGACACGTTGGTTAGGTCCACCCCCCTACATCAAGAGTATCTCATATTCTGGGTGATGCACAGGTATCAGAAGGCAGAGCAAAAGGAGAGGACTGCAGAGAAAGGTCAGAAACAGCACTATAGCAACTGGTACATTTTATATATATATATTTATATAGGATTATATAGTGTGTTCTGCACTGCTGTGCTCCCAGGCCCTGCAACAGGTGAAAGGGGACTCTATGAGATAGTGACTGTATATCTATAAAAGAAACAAAAGGAGAAAACTTTCAAGATAAGTGCATGAAAAGAAATGATAAATGGACACTATAAAATGCAGATTTTTCTTTTCTTGTTTGGGTAGAGCTGGTTTTTTTCAGAATTGCATGGCAGAGAGTATCTGAGGGATCTGATAGCTCTAAGGGACCGGGAGAAAACAAATATGATAATATAATACAAGAGGGAGGAAAAGGTAGAGGAGACCAACGGGAGAAAAAGTTTATGCAAAACACGGAGTGGCTGAGAGAACAGAAGAGCAGGTGCTGATCTCTTCTCCCTGGCAACCAACAACACGACCAGGGGAAACAGCAGGAAGATGTGCCAGGGAAGGTTTAGGGACATGAGGAAAAGGTTCTTCACCCAGAGGGTGGTGGAGCACTGGAACAGGCTCCCCAGGGAGGTGCTCATGGCACCAAGCCTGACAATATTCCAGAAGCATTTGGCCAAGGCCCTCAGACACATGGTCGGAATCTTGGGCTTGTCCTGTGCAGAGACAGGAGTTGGACTTGATGATCCTTGTGGGTCCCTTCCAACTCAAAACATTCAATGATTCTATGAACTTTGACTGAAGACCAGTATGTCAAATGCAGCAAGGATTGACCCAAGATGCCCAGGTAACATGTCTCTTGACATCCCCTCTAGTTTCAGACAGAATCCATGGCAGTGACAGGTAGTCTCCATCAGGGTTTTGCTACTGAACTGGTTCCAAATTGCTCAGTGAGAACTACTAGAAGTTGTTGCTCCATTGTGTGAGGATGGCAGCGTGGGGGACAAGAGGAAAGACTGGAAAAGTAAAGGACTGTAAGTAGGGAACCTATATGGGAACAGTAAGCTTTATGTGCCTCAGTACACAAAATTTCCCATTTATTTTTCTCCATGGGATGAAGACTCAGGTTTAACATCTCAGTGTATCAGTATCCTCCAGTGTCCAGTGTCCATATCCTCCAGTGTCCAGTGTCCATATCCTCCAGTGTCCATATCCTCCAGTTCCTACAAAAATCAAGGACATCCTAGTGCTTTTATTCTGGATTTTATTTGTGGTTGCCACAAAACTGGATGCTGATTATTTAATTGGCTCAGCATAATCAGGCAATAGGCAATCTAAGAGGGCTACAGGGAGACACTGTTAAAGCGTCTAGCAAGCCTTTCATGATCTAATGAGCTGTGTTGTATTAACTGGGAGGTTGTCACGGGGAGAAAAGGACGAAAATTACTCTTTGCTTTCTTCCTTCTGTTCCATCTCAATATCTACCTCATTTCTATGGTGATGTCATCTCTGAAGATGACCAAAACAAACTGTTGCCTCCTCCCCAAAATCTTTTTCATTTTCTCCCGTGTATCTCACTGGTTTTGGACAAGTCAATGTATCATTGTTGGCCTTTTTAGAACTTTGCTTGTGTCCACAATCATTTTCACCCTCCCCTTTCTATAATGTACATGTATATAATTTTGGATGTCTTTTATCTGATACAAGGATCTTCATGACAAAGGGTCAAGAAGAAAGAACAGAGAAGTCAAGATACATTTCTGTCACCTATGTATGACTGAGACACCGTTTGTATCAGATAGTCATACACTCACGTGCAATCAATCCTTTCCATTTCTGAGTGTCAGACAAAGTGGGTAACATAACAGAATCTCTCTTGCTAAAAGGTTTGCTGCAATTATACTGAATTATGTTAAGCACCATCTGAATCTGAAAATGGACTTTTCGAAAAGGGACAAAGCTAATAGCCTGTTTTAAAGCCGAAGTGCCACAACTGTTAAGAAGTTAAAGGGTTCCCCTTTGATGGCTTGCCATACAATTTCAAAAATATAAAGTTTGAGTGTATGAGGCTCTTGAAATTTTTGTATCTGATACTGCAGGCTAGTTATTTTTATTATTACATATGTAAAAGTGATCCCATTAATTTCAGAATCCAATTTGGGCCACATTTTTATTTTTGCAATTTAAAAAAAAATACTCCTGTATGTCTTATAACATGCTCTTTTTACCTCCTGGGATGTATATTTACATGTGTGTTTTTAACAAGCCCTTGAACAATCTTTGGATCTCTTCAAATTAATTCCATGGATTTCACATGATGCTCACATCAAAATCAAATGTGTAGATTCTTAGTTTTCAAAAACCTCTAACTTGCCAGGCACATTTTTCTGTCAACAGCTGTTTCATCTGATAAGGAAACTGTATCACTTTTCCCTTATAAACTAATTTTGATGCTCACTATTCCAACTTTTCATTGGAATGTAGAGTGTTTACCTATTAAGATGAAATTTTATTTAAGCTCTCTATTGGTATCAAATCCCTGATAGTTGAATCTAGAAGCCTGGTGGGGGGAAATCCTAGAAAAAACTTCATTGTTGCAGGCAGTTTCCACACAGCAACTGTGGTCATGTAAGGAAAAATATTAAGGGAGATGGAAATACCTCTATTATGAGCATATAAATGTGTTGTGCATGAAAGACATTTCCTTATGTCTGTCTGT
>NW_010309933.1:0-5306 GCF_000700745.2 Antrostomus carolinensis | reverse complement strand
CTGAATAAGCATCTCTGGTCTAATTTTCTGAGTTTTAATAGGAACTGTGGTTGCTCTTTACTCCTTAAAACCAGGACATGGGTGTTTTAAAAATTAATGCAACCTATCAGGCTCTCCTGAGATTTACTTTTTCTCCTTAATTTGTCTGAGGTACCAGTCCAGCTGGATTTGTCTGTGTTCTGAAACCCTGGGAAAATTTCTACCAGCTTTTCAGGAACATGGGTTACTGTTTTTATTAAAAGCCAAATATGAAATTCAATCTCCACTGAAAGTGATGGCAATGTTTCCATTGACCTGAACTCATGAAAAAAGTGACAATATCCTTAAAGGATTTTGCTTTCCTGAAGTTGGGAAGTGAAGTGGGAAATGTGATCTCCATACCTCTGTGTCAGCACCTGCTCATACATGCCGAGGTACCACGGGGACTGCTGAAAGACAGGACTGTTGAGGTTCTTTAACGTTATTTTCACCTCTACAAGCACCTTCCTCCCCAAAACACTTATTAATTGAATGAGACCTCTCTTGTTACCAACAACAGTAGAGTTATTCTAATTTTCATGGCCCAAGATATTGCATATTCACTATATTTTAAATGGGCTTCAGGGAATAATTTATAAGAACTGTCATGTCTCCCTTTTCCCACTGTTTCCCAATTTCCCCGTCAGTGGCATTGAAGATTGTTACCAGTAAGTGTAGTCTCTTCTCACAGAAACATCGTGTTTGTTTTTTTCTTTCGTTGTTACTGATACCTCTCAACTGCTAGAAACTTTGTCACTTCCTCACTCCCTTTTCTGGAAAGTGGCTTTTCTTACATACAAGGCAGGAAAACTGTAACAAAAGTTAACAAAGGAATTTTTTTCATTTCATAACACAAAATATGTATATGGGATCCCCAACCTTGTAGGACACCTGAACTTGGCATGATTAAATGCGTTTTGTGTGAAGCAGAAGCAGGTTGTTGGCATCTTGTGGCTGCTTTAATCAGATAAGTATGTAACTTCACTGTGTCTCACATCGATTCTGATTAATTCCTAATGAATGTCTCTGAGTGCATCTTAATTCAGAGATAAGATGTGGCCTCTTCATAAGAAGTTTATTACCAAGAGGCGTAAGACTATTCCACCAGTTGCCAATATTAACTCCTAGTCACTTGGGAATGACGATATTCAAAGTGCTCAAGTGCTTCACTGTGCACTGAACAGCAAAACATTTCAAGGGTAAGAATTATTTGGTAAAGCTGGAAACATGATTTTTGCCGTACCAGATACTAAACCATTTTTTCACTGGGCCACAAATGACTTGGGAGCTCTGCAGGAGGATGTACTCCCACTCACAGCATAGCTACCTTACTTAGCAGGATCTTCTTTTAGTCTCCTCCCTTTGTAGTCTCCCATTCCTCCAACATAGCAGAGAAGTGGTTTTGGATGACCCACTGAGTCCCTGTCACTCAAACAGTTAGCACCTTTGGTTGAGTGTTATCGCCTATTCCACAGCAGCCCATGGAAGATTACATTTTCAATCAACACTGTCTGCTGTGGTATTTGCTCCTCTTCCAACAAGAGGAATTTAATGCTTTAAGGTATGGCAAGTATTAGAACTAGATGGTATTTATTCAAGGTTTCTAATGTGATTTAAGAAAATTAGGCTCTGAACTATGACAGAATCAGGTAATCTTTCAGTCAAAATCACCAGACACCCTGGAGAACAGAGCTGTGAATGGTGCAAACCAGGATGACGGATTTTTTCCTCCTCAGGGAGCCATGCTTGTCACTCAGATCTGTCTTTTATAATGGTAAGCTGCTGTTTAAATATCTTTCTGCTAAGGCATCACAAGGGAGAATGTGTCCACAAATTAAAAGATATTACAACATAAATTCAGAAAATAATGTGAAAAATGCACTTGTTTCTGGGTTTAACAATAATTGTGAACTGTTTTAATTCATCACATGACCTGTTTGTCTCTTGTTATTATTTTTATCATGTCCTGCTCCCCCTATTCTGATCCCCACAGTGATTCAAATCCTGCTCCTCCAATTAGAGAAAGATTGAACTGTGTCCAAATATGTTCAGACTTAATTACTTACACAGAACCAAAATCATTGCTAATTGGCTAAGCAAGAGCTACTCTGCCCTCCATACATCCATTGCGACACCGAGTACATCCATGTGATAAATTTTTCTATCGAGCAGCAAGGGGACAGTAGGGTGCATTGCATTCATCCACCTGTATTTGAAACACTGTCAAAAAGAAAAAAATTAGTTGTTAAAGATGTTGTCTTGTGACAATAAATTTACTTATCACGTGGTTGCCAGCACTCAGCAACAGGCTAAGATTCATGTTCATATCTTGAAGGAGTATTGACTGAGATAAAGACCAGGAAACTAAGTCAAGGAAGAAAATCCAGCCTTATATATAAATGATAAGTAAAGCAAATCTTATGAAATTATACTTTTAAGAGTTTATAAGCTACATGCGGTCCCCATGGCAATGTACAGACAAGGGAATTGATTCTGTAGGCCCTTTCCTAGTAGCACTTCTGCTAACTTCTAATTTCTACTAGTAGGAGTGAAAAGAGAGGAATAAAGCTTAATTGGCATAGGCTCAGGATCCTGTGAATTTGTTCAAAAGTGTGCAAAGATATTGCATTTGTTTAAAGACATATCTGGCTTGCCTTAGAAAAAAGGAAATAATGTGCAAATATATAAGTGTACACACAGTTGCCACTTAATGCAAAAAAAGAAGGAAAAAAAAAGAGTATTTGTCCATTTTGTCTAGCTAGATGTTTTGCAGACCTTTGAAAATGTAGCCAGTATCTATCTAATGGTTTTATTGGCACGAGATTTCAGTAGCCTTTTAATACCATAAAGTAGACCACATAGTACAACTGCAACACACTGTTCTGAGGGCCTGGTTTCCAGGAGGTGATTTAACAGTATTTTATACCCACTGGCTTTGCATGGGCCTGAATGGCTGCACTGTGTGCAAGAAATTACAGGCTCAAGTCTCAGGAATTTATCTTTTCATCTCATTTAAAAGCCTTAAAGCATAATATTAGTTCTGAGGCTGAGATCTGCTTACAGATCAGTGACATCACATCACTCCTCCTTTTTTCTTCATGCTGGTTAACCTGTTTAGACTTTCATAGAAGTCCTTGATGTAGGAGCTAAACGTCCTTGAAAACACTGGGTTCTTGGCAAGTAGGCAAATTCCCAGTATGAGGCAAAGAAGGCCAATTTTGCTTTCATTACACTGTCGCTATTCCCACCAACTTCCCAATTTTCAGGAAAGTAGTACACACACGTTAGAGAAGGGTTCAGTGGTACTGCACGACCTGGATTCTATTTCTAGCATTACCATGAGCGTCTTTTTGCCTCTCATCACCCTTCACTTCAAGCAAATAAAAACTAGTTTTGTCTCTTGAGACAAAATACTCTTACTTCTTTATAAAGCAGGAAAATAATAATAATTTGGCATAATTGTAAGACATACAAGATTGTTCTGCAAGAGAAACTGTTACTAGAAGTTTCTTGGATGTTGCTGATTCTTACATCTAAATCACTTAGTTTCAACAAGAAGGTCTTAGTGTCAACAATCCAATTTTCAACAAGCAGTTTAGATTTATTTTCACATTAACACTCTTGAAATGTGCCTTTCGGAGAAATTCTGGTAAGAGAAAATCCTAGAGCAAATTAATTAAATGACCTTTTCTCCCATCATTTGTCACAGTCTTACTGATTTACACATTCAGTCAGTGAGGTGCCTCGTGGATCTGGAAGGTTTTACTGCTGTGCTAGTTCAGTCTAAGAATCTGAATGTATCTCCTGATATTTTTGTATATTGAATGCCAGCTGTGCTACCTGTTTCCATATTTCAGATCTTTACTCCACTAATTTGCCACTAAAGCTGGAAAAAAATGGGAAAGAGAAATATGGAGCTCATGTTTTTTGACAGTACTTCAAGGAAATTTATTGTTGTGGGTTCTTTAGACACCTTATTTCAATTTATTGATCACTATTTTTTGATCACTCCCTTCCAGCTGAAGAATACTGCCAATAGACATTTTAAAATCTGAATCATGTAGTTCTCATAATTTTGAGGAGGAGAGAAAAATTCCACCAGAGAGTAGTCCATCCATATCAACAAAACCCTGTTCCAATCTAATTCCATCCTGTCTCGATCAACCCAGTCCCGTGAAAAGAATGAAGGATTGTATCCTGGCTGCAATTCCAACTCAAACATTAAATACTTATGGCATTAAATCCATGTCCTAAAAAATAAGAGCACAAAGAATAATCTAGCACCTTCAGTAACAGAATATCGTATCTGCTATGTTTCACTATTTGCTGTAAATCTTTTCTGATCAGTCTCTGTCCTTATAGTAGCACACCTGACATTATTTTACTCCTGTCTAAGCAACTTCCAGGAAGCAGTTTTCTAAATTAAAACGACATCACTTCAAAACCTTGTAAATTCAAATCAGTGTTCAAAAAATGGATGAGATGGGCAGCCTTTGACTGTCAAGTCTTTAACCAGCTGAAACAACGGATGGCACAGATTCATGCAAATTTATACTGATAGCCACATAATGCTTTGAAAAAGTTTAAAGCATGAGAAAAATGGCATCTCAGCAGTATGTAGACAAAGGAACAGCTTTATTGTATCTATAAATCGACACATGTAGTCCCTGTGTACCTAGTTCTGCATGCTCCATGTATAAAAACACACATATTCTGCCTTGATTTTAACGGGGTTGCAGTTTTGTCACAGAATAATTTTCCCTACGGTATAAATGCACCGAAAAAACTCATAATAGTAAAAGAGGTAAGACGCCTCCGTACATCAAGGATCTTTGTGATTGGTATCTATAGAGTATAATTAGCTCAGATTACATGCAACGGGAGTCTTAACATCCATCCTCCCACTGATTTGTTATTTTTTACTTTGACACTACACAGAATTAAACCAGTCAAGTCTGAGGCAGAGACGTCTGGAACACTTTGGAAATCTTGACTCGCTTTTATCCTTGGTAAGCCAGTCAAAAGAGCCTCTTTTTACCTGGAAATTTTTGAACTTCGACTGTTTCCAGTGCAGGCTGGAATATTTCTGACAATCACGACCCGGCTTGAGCCGCATTTGGCCGGGCTGTGCGCTGCTTCTGCCTTCGGGCCATTGTGGTAAAAACTACCTTGTAGGTGGCAGCCCATCGCCTCACGCCCTCACTACTCGAGCCTCTGGGAGCTCGGACCACGGAGGGCACCGGTGGAAACGCTCGGTACCGTCTTTGCAGGGTCCGTAGGCCGGCAGG
>NW_010309932.1:62973-88072 GCF_000700745.2 Antrostomus carolinensis | reverse complement strand
TTCCATGCCATAGCTAAATGAATTTGCAATATTTTTCATGTTTTTGTAAGTATTTAAAAATTTATCTGAAGATTCTCATTAGGAGTATCTTATTATTGTTTAAATTATTAAATATCATCAGCTGTTGCTTAGCTATGATATCTAAAAAGTGTAATTTTGTTGAAAACTTGTCAGGTATTTAGCATAACTGAGGAAAATTAGTTACCATATATTTCAGTATTACCTGAAAGCATATTTTAAAAAATATTTGACTGAAGAAATTTAGGATATATTAGACTTTTGAAAGCATTTAAAAATGTAAGACAAAGTATCTTAAAAAAGTATTGTAGTCACTTAAAACATCAACTGAAAATATCTTTAATGCACACAAGTGTGCATACATTTCTTTAGTGGCTAGTTTGATGTGCAATCATTCTTTTTTATCTAGTTATAGCTATTTACTCAAAGTCAGAGAAACACTGCTCCTGGAATAGGTACTTTTCAGGCATTAAAGATTTGTTTTTCTATCAATGCATTTCGAAAGAAGTCTTACTATTCTGCCTTTTAAATAAATATTTCTAAAACTTTCTTGAACTAAAAATAAAGGTAATTCATTTCAATTATATGATAACTTTAAAATAGAAGTTGTTATCTGTTTTTTATTTATTTAACCTATTCAGTTGGCCCAGCTTGCCATTGCAAAGTATCTGAGGGTAAGTGATAAAATAACGTCTTACAGCATATGTGAATACAGGAGGTCTGTGATTTTTCCACTCCTTTCAGAGTATTCTTTAAAAAATATCAATAAATTAAGCAAATGTTTTCTACAGATTTCTATAGAAAAGAAATATTACAGTTTAAACTGTCTTTCAGTGCTTTCAAAGAACAACTCATTATAAGCTTACATCTTATCCCAATGAATTTACATCAGAGTGAAATGGAAAAGTTTTTGATGAATTACCCAAAATAGGAAATGAAATAAAAATGTTCTTCCTTAAGCATATCAACATTTCAGTGATAAATAATTATAATAAGATGTATAAGGTCAGTATATACAGACACGCATCATAATTATAATATCATATGCTTTTTTTTAAAATATTGTCTTACTGTCCCTAAAACAATGCATTACCAATTATAAAGGCATGAATTACACTTGTTTGGACACTCAGAAAGTCAGGAAATTAGAAGTAGTCATGAAATATGTTTGTTTTTTCAAATAATTGCAAATGTGCTTTTATCTAAGAAATAACAGAAATATCTTACAGCAAATGTTGCCTGACATTTTAAATCCACTCAGGAAAAAAAAAAAAAAAAGATTGCTGTTGGCTGAAGAGAGACTATTACAGTAAAGAAATGTCAAGTGTATGAAATAAAAATGAGACATGTTTAAAACAGCATTCAGGTAACATAGAGTTTGTTGAAAGTAAGGATACATGTTTGCAAGTCTGTCATTGACATTACTGAATAATTCTAATAATTTTCAATTAAAGATCTCATAGAAGTTGAAAACTTGTATAAGTAGTATATTCAAAGCCATTTGCAAAGATTATTTAGAGTTTTTTATACACGGAATCATGGGCAGAAATGTTTTAAGAAATGCTTACTTAAATATCAGATGGGTAAATGAGTCTCTTAGTTATTACTATCTGGCTTTTTGCACATAAGTAACTACTTATCTTCAACGTAGAGCATTGCTGTTTTCCTGGGAGACCTGCTAGCAAGAGCAAAATATGGATAATGATACTTAATGTGAAGATTAATTACTTCAGTTTTCAAACCAACCAGATTTATCAGTTTGTTGCTTCATTACAATTCGTATAATTCTGCATGGGTTGATCAGCCAGCCACATATACATTTCAATTTATCTCCTATCTTTCATCTGCCTACCTGGTGTTTATGCAAAAATCAAAACAACATTCCAGTTTCCACATTTATCTCATATCAAGATTCACAGAAAAGTCCTTCATGTGTGAATATCCCTTTTTCTCCCCTTCTTTCTCAGTACAGGGAGCTTCTTAACACCGAGGTCTATTTATGGATACTAAAATGAATTCTATAATCTCCACCCCCTATGTCTCTGTCTTGTTAAATTTCCTTATAAAGCCTCCTCATATCACCTACAAAACAAAACAGAGACTCTTGAGTAGTAGGTCTGGAATATGAATAATCTTGAGCGATATTGGGCTAGTGGATGAAACAAGAATGAAGTGACTAAAGAAGTCCCTGGTGAACAAGACCTGCTGTGAAACTTGTTCTCAAGAAATGTAGATTGGCCTCCTTCTCGCATTTGACATTTCAGTCTTACAAAGGTTTATTTGGTAAAGTGAGGTTCAGTAGGAAAATAAACATCTAAGAAACCCTAAAGT
The DNA here is from genome assembly GCF_000700745.2 of Antrostomus carolinensis. Lineage (NCBI taxonomy): Eukaryota > Metazoa > Chordata > Aves > Caprimulgiformes > Caprimulgidae > Antrostomus > Antrostomus carolinensis. The sequence goes on along the minus strand of NW_010309932.1, from coordinate 85,723 downwards.
AATTGGCTATTATTTGGACTAAGAAGGAAATAAGGACTTTTGGCTTTATAAAACCAAAGTAACCTTCTTCCAACCAATGTTTCAGCCTTTGTTTCAACACAGAATGGAATAATTTAAAAATATTTTCTGATAAGAGTACAAGGTTTTAAGCAAGGCAATGAATTCCAGAATAATTTTTTTTTTCTTTAGCTATGGCATGGAATTCTAAACATGTCTACCTTTTTTTAACCAGTTAGAGTGTTTACCTAATCTGTGGAGTTCTGTGGCTTTAATCAGCTAAATATTGGGTTCTCTTTTTTTTTTTTTTTTTTTTTTCCCCACAAAATTTCTCTTGTGTACCTGAAAATTTTTTGTGAAATATATAACATATATTTTTAAAAAATTATCTTGGCAGGTCAGCCATTTTCATGGCACATGGGGATTTCTAAACAGCTTGGATTGTGAAAGCCTTTATAAACCACCGAAGTTTTTAGGTCCAATGAAAGAAGTGTTTGGTTATAGTTTCCAATTAATGTTATTTAAATGTAAAGAAATCTATAGTAAATAGAAATAAACCAGAGGAAAACTTATTCTTTTGTTTCACAGAGAAGCTGTAATATCTCAGACTACTGAATGAGGTCTTGGCTTATGATAGTGCGTCTGGTGGTGGTAGGGATGCCATTTTTGGTCTTCTGAACAGCACCACTGATAGCTCCTGTTGGCGATTAGCTGCAACACTTCTTGCCCAAAACTCAGCTTCCAGAGTTCTTGGTAGCTTTAACTGACAGGCAATTTCTGTCCTGCTAAGGACCTAGTGGGAATGACTAGGTGGTTGGGGACCATCTGTATGTCCCTGCCTCTTCTGTCTGCACATGTCTACCTGCAGATTTCTGAAGAGATTTGTATTACCCTGTTTCCTCTTCACCATCTCAGGAAAAAGTGGGAATCATGACTTAGTTACCAACTGCAGCAGATAACCTGTAAAATTTATTCATCACTAATGCAACTGCTGCCACTAGCATGAGGACATTGTATCCATCAGAAAGCAGCTCTTGGACAGAAAACAACTGGCTCAGCTGGACTCAAGAGGAACAAAACTATGCTGGTTAATAGAGAAGTTATGCAGAATAAACTGTGCCTCAGGATTTTTTTTTAATTTTTCCCTTTTTAAATGCACTGATTATTTGGGTTTTGTGAAGCTTGTTTGATAGTTTGCTAAATACAACCAAAGAAAAATGGGCAAATTCCACACAAGAACAGAACAGTTGTATTTCTCTAGTTGGTGTCCTGTTTATGAGAGTGACCAACAGAGGGTGCTGTGGGAGGACTGTAAGGGCAGGGTAATGCTTCTCCCAAGATGTTCTTTCAGCTTCAGGGAGCAGTTGAAGACCTTCCTTTTCTCTGACTACAAGCTAGGAAACATAGTGCCTTCTTCAATATAGATATGTCAGTATCTGTCATCACAAGTCTGGATTATTTTGTTTAACCGCATCTACAAAACTGTAAAGCAGTGAGCCCCCAAAAACCAGCATATTCAAAACTTTAAAAGCTGTTTCTCTAACATGGAAAAGTGTAAAGGAAAGAAATTCCTGTAAAACTGGGATAGGTGAAATCTACCACATAACTGCTAGTTCTGTGTTGGCCCTGTAAAATTTATATTTCTGGATTTCGTTTCACTGATTCCAGTTAATTTGTATTTTCTGTGGCTATATGAAAAATTAAGAGTAACTTGTAATAGTAAGTGAAATATTTAAAGTGAGCATGACAGATCAAAGGGACTTATGTTGTGTATGTTCTACAAAAAGTCTGGAGTTTATCTCCAGTGTAAGTGGTATAAACTCCATTGTAAGTGCTATATAAAGAAGATGCTGTGAATGAATGACTAATTGTTGATTTGACCCTTCCAGTATGTCTCTATGCAAGGAAGACACATGATATTACTAGTGTGGAATTTAGATAATTTCTATCTTGTAGTTTACAGATGAAAAAATTCTCTGGTTTTCAAAATGTGTTTCATTTTGGAACTGATCTTTAGGTTCTCCAGTATTTAGTTTGACAAAACCAAGTAAATATATTCTAAATTGAATTAAGATAGTAATGAAAGACAAGAAAGTCTCAAAGAGCTTTTGCTATTCAAATTACTGGCAAGGATGAGATTGTCTCCTGGATGATCGCTCAATGATCGCTTTATTGATCATATTCCCTCAACTAGTTACATCTGGATGCCAACATTTTGATTGAAACTTTTTTGAATTTGTTCATTTCACTAGATTACTTGAAGTCAGTATTAAAGACAATATCAGAGATATCTTATTTTCTTCATTGCTCCTGTAAGAATAAGAATTTACTTCTTTTTGGTAATTTGCACAGATGGGTGATTTAACTGATCTCAAAAATTATAAGATTGTATTATTATTCAAATACACTAGGCTCTAAATTTCTGAAAATAGTTAATTTTCTTGCTGTAACTTTTGACAACAATTTATTATTAGTTTTGGTAGCTAAAAAATTTTTGGAAGCTATTTCTTTTCCGAAATATTTCCATTCTCTCCCATTATTTTAAAAGCACTTGAGTATTGGCCAAGTAGTCTTCAGGTTCAGAATGACATAATATAAAAAGAAAAAAAAATCTCAGAGGACTGACAAACTTATTTTAGGAAAATTCAGGCTACACAACCAAGTAATTTTCATTACCTTCCCCTTCTATGAAGCTCCCTTAAACATCCAAGTAATGCTGACTTTGCATCAACTATTTAATATATTTTTATAATACAACAAGATTTTTTTGGCCTAAATATTTAGCTTAAGTCCTTCGTGCTGTTGCTTTAAGACAGTGATGTGAAAGTCATTTTGCTAGACCTTGCCTTCTCTTATGAAATTAGAGGGCAAGGTGTTTGAATAAGGAAGATATTAAGAGAAGAGAAAAGTGTAGAAAACTTAAGGGCCATTGACAAGCTTTAGGGAAACCTAAAGCTCTATGTCTGCAATAATATTTTTCTTATCTTCTTGGAAGCTTTCTTCTCTCAAGGAATAAACAGGATGTTTCTGATGATTATACAGTAATCACAAAAAAATTCTGTTCTGTGTGTCTTTCATGACTAACAAATTTATGATTTTTTTTTTTTCAACTGTAAAGTGTTTGGTCTTTTATACTGGGTGCAGACATGTCACTTTAATGACATCTTTAAACTTTGAAAACAAAATTACACAGCAGAAGGATGACACATACGGAGCTGATCACAGAACAGTGCTTCAGTAAAGTCAGAACCACATGATCTGCCAGAAGCTGACCTCATTTCTGAATGTTTTTAAATGATATGAGTGGTTTTGCATTGAGTTTGGAAAAATAGCTATATGTATATTCAATTTATGTTTCAATTGTTCTCCATGCTTTATATTTTTACAGATTCTATTCTTTTTTTTTCTTTGTGCATTGCACTTCAGATTAATCAATCATGATTGCAAACAGAAGATGTGAGAAAGGAAAGAGAAACCATTATCTTCCCACTAGTTTATGATTTTTCTCTTTTCTGCTGTGAAAACTGAACAGTCATAACCATAATTAAAGAAAATTCAGAGCCAAAGTTGAAACTATGTCCTGGAGCCCCCTCTAAATTTAGGTTTCAAAAGATACAACTATAGGAAGGGGCTTTACCTCCTTTGGGCTATTTAGCAAACCTCTGTTATTTCAGTAACATGGATAGATGCAAGTTAAAGGGGATACAACCCATGATAAAGAAAAGATTAAAAATCCTTAGTGGAGGAAATGGATGGCTGGAACAGTTCTTGGCTGACTCTGGTTTGTCAGATCATTTGGTCTTTGCTTTAGTGTTATTTTGAATAAATTTTCAGAATGCAGTGGGGCCAAAGGTCCGAGATTTTGGATCAAAGCACAAGGTTGAGCAACTATGTCCCTTGCCTCTGCCCTACCTTGCACAGAGCTTGCACCGTGCTTGCAGTCCCAGCAGCACCCACCATGCTCCCAGTAAAATCCACAATGGATTCATTTACCATGGTCTCTCCTTTGCCGTCTTAGATATTTTCTTGCCACTAGAGAAGGAAAGGAGAGAAGGGCATATTGCCACATGGGTGCTGCCTCTATCTGCTGACCAGGTATACCACGGGCAGATCAGGGAGAGTTTCCTAATGCTGCTGTAAGTCACTTTACTATTGATCCAGGTGCAGTGCCAGTTGATGCTAAAAGGATAGTTAAATTGCAATGTAATGTCTAGATATAAAAAACTTGACACCCCCCAACTTCCATATCCATGTAAGGCTGAAACCTTTGCTGGGACTCCATGCCATGCAATGTTTAGATGGAAGGGAATGACAGATGGGAAAAAGAAATCATGTGAGATCTTCAGCAGTATTTAAGTGTTTCAAAAACAGAGGTAGAATTAAAAGTTAATGCAACCTTTGCTTCTCATTTCACTCACTTACTTTTGAAAGTCTAGACTGTGATTTCTGAGAGTGCAGCTGGAGGCAGATACTAGTGTTGAATTGAAATAAGTACAGATTAATTTTTCTCAAGGGTTTTTCAAAAATAAAGATAAAAAAAGCTTGTGAAAAATTAAAAGAATTGTTGCAAATTCACATTTCTCTGGTCAAGACAAAGCAGATTTATTCTGTTGTCTTTTATGGGTGTGATTTGAACTCTACAAGTATTTACATGTGCTTTCAGAGTTTCTGTATTGGGCTTTTGGGTAATATATATCTTATGGTGTGGACAGCTGAGACTGGTGAAAGCCTAGGCCAAATGAGGCTAATCATTAAATCTTTTAAAAAGATAATACATGACTGGGATTAATGACTTGGCTGGAAAAGAAGTCTTTCCACCTTCTGTCCTGCCTTTCCCAGCTGGTGGTCATAGCTTCTGCCTTCTTGCAGCTTCAGTTCAAACAAACTTGATTCTGTGTCACTAAAAGTGTTTGGCAAATTATTTCCACTTGCCTCTTATACTGGTTTTGGCTGACGTAGAGTTCATTTTCTTCATAATAGCTCCTGCGGTGCTGTGCCTACACAAAGCCAAGGACTTTTCTGTTTCTCATGCAACCCCACCAGGCTGGGAGGGAACACAGCTGGGACAACTGACCCCAACTGACCAAGGGGATACTCCATACCATATGATGCTGTGCTCAGCAAAAAAAAAAAAAAAAAAAGCTGGGGGAAAGGAAGAGGAAGTGGAGGACAACTGTGGTGATGGCACTTGTCTTCCCAAGGAACCATTATGCATGATGGAGCCCTGCTTTCCTGGAGATGGCTGAACACCTGCCTGCTGATGGGAAGTAGTGAATGAATTCCTCTTTTTGCTTAGCTTGCAGACGCAGCTCTTACTTTCCCTATTGAACTTCCATCCTTCCGATTCTCTCCCTCATCCCACCTGGGAGTGAGAGAGTGGCTGTGTGGGGCTGAGCTGCTGGCTGGGGTTAAAACACAACACCTCTTTAACATATCATAAAAACCTAGCAGAGAAGAACAAAGAAACCAGCAAAATATATGCAAATGCCCTCCCTCTCAAACTGAGCCAGAATTGGTGTATTTAAATATGCTGAGTCAGAGGAATGAGCAGGGTGCTTGGGGAAAGCAGCTCTTCTACAGGTATGTCTGATTGACATCGCTCTTACAAAACCATAATTTGACCTTGCAAGCGACTCATTAGCCATCATGGAGTCAGTTTGTTTTCCTGCTCACGCAGATCTAGTGCCTGGGGTAGAAAATACAGTTTGCAAAGGCAGCAGCTGGAGTCACGCCTGGGCTGTGCAGGCTGGTGGTGTGTGCTCGCCTCTCATGGGGCCCCTCGCAGTTGAATCTGCTTCTTGTTGCTTGCTTCTAACCTGATAGGAACATTAGAAAGCCATAAAAAGAAAAGTTCAGCTGGTGGGGGCAGTTCAAAGCATGTGGGTCTGCTGAGGGAATTCCTTTTTGTCCCAACCAAGCGGGAGTGACAGAGAATTGCCGCGTGCCCCCTGTGGCTCTTAATAGCAAAAGAAAATGACTCTTCGGAGAAAAGATGGCTGCAGTGCATCAACCATACTATAAAAATATTGGATGTAGACCTTTCCCTGGAGGTCTCAGTTATCTGTAATTTTCTCCTGTATGTTTGTGTGACTCAAGAGGCTGTATTTATATCTTATTGACACCATCTACAAAGTGCTCATTTCTATCAGAAGAAACATTATCTATATGAAAGCATATTCAGCCTCATCCTTTGTACAACATTGTAGAGGTACTGAGGAGTGTTTTATATAATTGTGACAACTTCAAAGCTTTCTCCTCATCCCTGAGGATAGGTATTGCACTTTTCATGCTATGATCAGTGAGTTCCTTCATCTGCATTCTCTGATTAAAAAATTAAATAATACATCTTCTTAAATAGCATTCAAATTATTTCCTTACAAATTAATTTGTAAATAATAACATCTTCTTTGTACTTTGATTGTAGCTTCCATTTGAGGGTTTTAAATCATCTTACAAACATTAGTAAACTGGATCGTACAACTTAATTTTCAGTTAAGTGCTACTGGTGTTGATTTTGTGTGGAAGGAGGGACTGGAATACTCTCCTGGAAATCTAAAAATTCTTCTACCAAAAAAACCCCATGCTGATTCAACTGAGCAAAACTGATTGCAAAAACAAACAATATGTGTCAATGTTAAAGGCTGAGCATATCTGGATCAGAACAACCTTCCTCTAATTCCTTAACCAAATGCAGCAGCAGTACTATTTAGAATAATTTTTATTCAGTAAAACCCTGTCCCAGAGTTTCCATCTGAACACACAGAACACCCCCCTAAAGTTGCTACAGAAGACAGATCTGATCATGCTCATATCATGTTGCTGTAGCTAGGTGATCATCGAGGAGTTAAAATATTCTGTGTTCCAAAGGAATTCCGTATTCCTTCCCTTAAGCCATTCTGACATCCAAGGTACCAGATTCTTCAGTCCAATACCTTATTAATGATATATAAGTTCTTGCTGCCAAGAATGCTATCCCCATTTGTCTTCTTTGACATCTGTTTAATAGAACATCTATTTAATCAGCTAACCCCCCCATCTTTATTAAATAATTATTAATTATTTAATTAATCTTACTAAAGACAGTGTTCAAATATACTGTTCAAAGGTGGATACCCAAAAATTACATTTGGCAAGGAAACAGATTTTTTGCTGAAAACCTGATGCAGAAAGAAAAATGTTCTGCTGATGTTTGACAGTACTTTTCAATGACAGCTCACAAGGTGTAAACAGTTTGGATATCTTAAAGCAGTCACATTTTCTTCATTGTTTTCTAAACAGCAAACTAACAGCTAGTTTTTGAATCACTGTACTCCCACTCTGCTTTCTTGAGAGTCCCGTGGCTCATGCAGACCCACATACTATAACTCCAAACAGTTAAAAGATGACTTTTATACTTGCTGTGAATGTGGGTTTTGTATCCTGGGACTTGATTTATTGTTGTCACAATCCACTACTTACATGTCTAGAATGACTTATATTGCATTTACATATTGGAGTAGATAACTATTGATGCAACAAAGAGCCTAAAATGAACAAGGGTGTAAATTCAACATTATTTATTTACACGTTGATCTCTGGACGACCGCAAATATTTTAAAAGCCAGGTCAGAAGAATGAAAGGAATTGTTTTCAACACACATCACAAAGAAAGGGCAGCTAAAGTAAACCTTGGCTTTTTCTACTGAAAATTTGGGGTAGGAAAAAGTCTCACTAAAATGAAGGGTTTATGTTATTTTCTGGAAACAGTAAGTTTCTAAGCCAGCTTGCCTAGCTGGCTTTTCAAAGCCAACCTCTGATGCCTGCTTCTTCTATCAGTGATTTTAAACAGCCTGTGAAAGTCTACTGGGTTTGTGCTCCTCCTTCCTACTGTATGAATTACGGCAACAGATAAACAGAGGTGATTCTTTTGAGGAGTGGTGTGGTTGGATCTTAGGAAAGTGACAAAGATAAAGGGGTTACAGTCAGGGAATGTATAGGATTATACATGGGAAGAGTCAAGTGATAAGTTTTTGGAGACTCAGACAAGCCTTCTTCATTCTGGAGGTGGTCTGTACTTCATTAGACCATTTTCTGGTTCTTCACTTAATTTAAATCCAATGGTTCTTTGAAGAAATGCGGGGTTTGAGATGTGTATAGATATGAGAATTTTTGTCTTATTTTTGTAGCGTAGTCGACTGTGGAGGAGACATTTATTTTCAGTGATAAATAACTCTTTATATTATTTCTCTTCTTGCTTTATGATGATTGTGCTCACCATGCATTTTCTTTAGGGAATAAGATGACATCATGCTATTATCACCATTGCTTTGTCAGAAATAGTGACGCAGATCATAGGCAGAAGGATTCCCTCTTCTGTTTGCTCTGATGTAATCAGAAGAGACAAGAGGAAATACCTGACCGTAGCAAACATTGTCAGAAGTGTTCAAGACCCAAGAATATCCATCGCTTTATGTTGAAAACTAAATGTGGGCTTCTACAGGTGGAAGTCTTCTTAAAATATGGTATTTTCATGCCTACAACAGATTTTAAGTTGCATCCTTTGCTTTGTCCCCCAACTTTCTTTCCAGCTGTTTATTTTTAAAGTGACTTTAAATTTGTTTTTAAATAATCTAATTTCCATTCTGGTATAAGACTACCTCAGCTAGAACACTGTTTCTTTTTGAACTTCTTAAGCACTCTAGTGATGCAAATACTAATAATAAAAACTTAAGGACTTAAATTTTTATCCCTGTGACATGCCAGCATTCTCTACCCAGTCCAATGGTTTATATAAAAAACAATGAAAACAATTCCTACATAGCACTAGAAATACCAGGTTTTGCTCAGATATTATGTTATTACATATTGTCTTGTATTCTGAAAAACGCAAGAAGTATACAGGACATGCACCTCTTTTTGCTCTAATTTCCAATTAAATTTGATTTGGCCTTCCTGGCAGATATAAGTTGTGAAAATAGTGACTTTGGCCCCATAGTTCAATCAGGAAACTCAGTGTTGTAATGAATTGTTAATTTTTTGAAACAATTTATGTACTTCAGGTCAAAATGAATATGGGAATATGCTGTTCACATGCAAGCACATGCCTGGAAAGCTAATGAAGTCTATTCTCAGATTTGCCAGCTATTATCCTCAATTTGCATTTGACTATGATAATACAGTTCCAACTATATCAATGTCTGTCAAGCCATCTTGCTTTACAGTTGATATAACACTAGCTCCATATTAAACACACAGTTAATACATCCTAGATAATAAGGAATCTTTTGTGTCTGCTTTACTATCCTGTCCCATCAATGCTTTTCATGGCTGTTTAGCTTGACTAATGACTTCCAAGTGACCACAGAAGACAGAAGTCTCCCTGGGTGTTGCAAAGTGTGGGGGATTAATTTCAAAAAGCCTGTCTGAATTGCATTAATGCAACTATTTGACCTGTGTATATCCCCAGGGCAAAATGTAGTGAAGCAAAAGGTCATAACAATAAACAGAATTTCAAATTGCAGTTTTCTTTCTTTTTTTTTTTTTTTCTGAAATAAATTTCAGTTAATTGACTTTTTATTTCCAGATCTAGCAGTGGAAAACTGTTGCCAGTCTTACCTAGTTTTGGTTTGGTACAATCTGCTGTCCAAGCCTTCTCAGTAAGGAATCTTTTGTAATGTGGTTCCTTCATACATATATCACAAACCCTGTTGACTGCACTGTGTTTTAATTTATTTTTCTACAGTCATCTTTATTCTGATGTTTTAATTCTGACTTAATTAATTTCACATTTAATTGATCCTGCATTTAATTGCAATAGTTTTTTATTATGACTATAACGTATATGCAACCTGAGGGAAGAATTACTATCAGTGCAACCTAACTTGAACAGAAGAGTGAACAAAATCTGTAGTTCTGGTGCATGGAACCAATGGTGTAAGATTCAAGTTGAGTATTGTCAGTATTGTCAAGTTTTTGAGTATTGCCAAGGTATCCTGCAGTTTGCCTATAAAAATTTGCAGCCAGTCGAGGAACGAGAAAAGGCAAATTATAAAAATCTTTTTTAGATAAAGTTTTAGATGAAATATGCATGCAGTTAAAATGCTGAAAACGCAATATTGGAATTTTCTATACCTTCATTAAAGCCAAGACAATGGTGTGGTCATTATTTAGAAGATTTTTTTTCCACTGATGTGTGTGACATTCAGCAACAATTTTTGTCAGTTATCTATTGGTAGGGCATTGGATCTAAAAGATATTGATATCTAAGCACATATAGTTTGAAGGTGAATCATTTTGATGTAGTATTATATATTTGTCACTTAAATCTGGTTATGTGCCAAGATTCCATTCTTAATGTCAACGTTTCAATATTAAATATAGATTAATTTTGTCAATCGTGATGTTGACAAAATTAATTGACCGTAATTGTCAAAATTGCTGGTCATTAATTTATTCTTAGATTTTCTGTGTGAAAATATAAACCTGCAAAAGTGCCATTGTCAATTACGGTCCATTTGAAGTGACCCAATTAGCATTGTGTGATGAACCAACACATGGAAAAACAAATAGGAGGACATGGTAGGGAGATAATTGAATGTGACATGAATACTAATATTGACTTTATACTATTTGAGTCATTAAAACACTGTCCAATGAAAAGGACTTAATTTTATTTTTACTTGCTAGAACAGCACAGAAGGATAATGAGGAACACCTGAATTCTTTCCACTGGAAAATAAATTTGGGAGGACGAATGGAAAAGCTGAAATAAAAGTGGTTTATTTAGCTATGGGCAATCTGGCCCATATTCTTTCACATTCTGAATGTCTTCCTTATTTTATAGTATTTTCCAGGGACATGCAATTCATGGAAAGGAAACAGTTCGTTGCTGACTCGTTCTGCACAGGTGAGTGAGCATCAAGAAAGGAGGAAAGCTAGAAGTCACACCATGCCACCATGTCATCATGTCACTAATGCCATGATCCTACCAACAGACAACTGTAAGAGCTCAAAATTTCTTTCAGTCTTATTAAATATCAGAGCACTACCACTGAAACCACTGAATACACTGGACACTCTTTGGGTTTGTCTCATTGTGTGAGCTGAATTCAAGACTGGATCAGCTCCTGGATCAGGGTCTGAGGGACAATACTTTGAGCCATCTTTCTGTCCAATGCATATAATCCTTCCTGCAAATGAATTTGTAAAGAGAGAAGGGACAACCACTCTTGGAGGCTTTTATCTCCTGTCAGTCTCATTGGAATCTCATAAATGTAATAGTTCCTGTGTAGGCAATGTCCACTGCTGGTGAACAGTGGCTGGCTGTCTGCTTTTGGCATGCCAGGGCTTGTAAGAAGTCTTTTTGGCTCTGACTGTTAAAGCTGCATTTTCACTGTGTACCACAGGAAGGGGAAGCAGCCAGTATTTGCCTCTGGGACGACTAGTGTGCAAAGTCAGGAGCGCAGAGAGTGCAGAAATTATAAGACTGAAGAAGAGGTGGAGGGGAAGCCAGGAAAGATGAAAGAAAACACAGAAACAAAAGGGTCTTTACAGTATGGATACTTACAGTCCTGCTTAAAAATAATGTTTGGAATATGCTAAAAATGCTTGTAGAGGGACAGAGGGAAATTCCTTAAGCTTCTTTTGAATAGACCTGTTCACAGCAAATATGACTGTTTTCCTTCTACCTTTTGATGATGAACTTGCATCTATATGTTTGAGACTGGGTACATGTGTTTGACATAATCTAAAAAAGAACATCTAAAAGGTTCCATTAACTTGTGGCTTCAAAAGAGTCAGTGTACTGAGTCACATGCTAACATGACTAGAAATTGTTTGCATGCATCTTGTTTATGTTTCCACTTATAAGGAGCAAGATATGCTTCTTATATTCATGTCTTTCTTACTAATAATCAAATTAAACATTAGTCCCTACTGCAAATTTTGAATGACTAGTTTGTTTCTTCTGTCTAATACACATAGTTGTCATATCTCTTATACTCCAAAGCCAGAACCATTTATTCTGCAAAAGGTTTTTCAGAGAATTAATTGTAACATCAAGTAGGGTGGTGCTCAAAAGAGAATGAATGAGAAATAATGAGAAAAATGAATCCAATAATTATTTAAAGTAGTGGGTGTTAGCTTCTCCTCTGATCCTGTGGTGGTGGTAGCCAGGAGTAGCTTCAAAGTAACAATACACATCCAGACATTGAGGACATTTTTATTCTCCTATTCATGTTTTACTGCATTACAAAAATCCAGTAGATTTAGTCTGTTTTTCAATGGCACTAGCCACTTACACATGTAGTGCAAAGCTCTCTGTACTGTTGTACTAGTCAACAAAAGACAATGATTAAATTCTAAAAAAGCATTAGACGAAACTGCTACTACAATAAGCATCAGTAATCAGAGGCATAATCACTTTCTGCTGGAAATCTGTAGCTGTAAAATGAACAGAAATACACATTCAGCTTTGAAGTCTGTTTTCATGCAAAGATCAAATAGCTCTGTCAGATTTATTCCTTGCAGTTTTGAAGTGTAAATGTAAACCAATTCAGAGACAAGGAATTATTTACTGTACCTCTGTGGAACTGGCATGTGTTCAGAATAAGTATGCATGACAAAATTATTTCTGTCTAATTGTTAGAATTTTGCAGACAATCATGTTTGATGTGAAGGAAGACACAAAGGTGATTGCCTGACAGGTATTCTGTAGGACAGCACATGGCTGGAGCACTGAGCTGGTGGTTTCAGGGTTTCCAGTGCCCGAGTGGCTCAGTGATACAGCACTATTGGACTATACAGATTTATGATGGAACTTAGCTCATTGACCTGAAGATCAAATACAAATTTATGACAAGACATTTAATAAATCCAGGTCCAAACAGCCTGCTAACTGCTGCACTAAGCACCCTGGCACCTCTCTTAGCTGCCAGGCTTCACTGAAGAGCTGGCATTTCCAGCACAGTCACATACACAGTACTCAGCTTTGACAACACCTAAGAGAATTTCTCAGCTACCAATCTGGCATAAGGGCAGATCAGTGGCTACCTTTTGTGACTGGGAGATGGGGCTGGGTGAGAAGGAGGGAAAAGCTAACAGATCTATGGGCAAGGATTTTTTTTTTTTTTTTTAAATTTAACTGAAGCCCTTTCAATAGACATAGGAAAGTGTACATGACAGCAACACCACAGACTCCGTGGTTAACACTTTAATTGAGAAAAACTTCTACCTAAGTGTCTGCACAAAACCTGATTACTGTGGTGTCTCTACATACCCAAACCCTGTATTTCAGTAGCAGAGCCATTTTAAAAGGAAGGAGCTTTCATTGACTGCTTTGAGTGAGATTTGCATGAGTATAACAGGCTCATGGACAACAGGCTGACCATGAGCTAACAATGTGCCTTTGCATTCAAGAAGGCCAATGGCATCCTGGGATGCATTAAGAAGAGTGTGACCAGCAGGTTGAATGAGGTTCTCCTCCCCCTCTACTCTGCCCCAGTGAGGCCTCAGCTGGAGTACTGTGTCCAGTTCTGGGCTTCCCCGTTCAAGAAGGACAAGGAACTACTAGAGAAAGTCCTGTGCAGGGCCTCTAAGTTGATTAGGGGACAGGAGCACCTACCATATGAGGAAAAGCTGAGACAACTGGGTCTGTTTAGCTTGGAGAAGAGGAGGCTGAGGGGGCATCTCAGCAATGCTTATAAATATCTGAAGGGTGAGTGTCAGGAGGATGGGGACAGACTCTTCTCAGTGGTGTCCAGTGACAAGACAAGGGGCAATGGTCACAAACTGGAAAACAGGAAGTTCAAGCTAAACATAAGGAAATAGTTCTTTACTGTGAGTGTAACAGAACACTGGAACAGGCTGCCCAGAGAGGTTGTGGAGTCCCCATCTCTGGAGACACTCAAAACCCACCTGGACTGCTCCTGTATGATCTACTCTAGGTGATCCTTCTCTAGTAGGAGGGTTGGACTAGATCATCTTCAGAGGTCCCTTCCAACTACTACCATTCTGTGATTCTCTGATATGTTTTTAATCTATAAAGATAAATATTTTTTCCAGGTAAAATAGGAAAGCCCTACTCAGACTTGCTATTAGAATTGTTCCTGAGTCTGTGCTTAATGATTAGTTACCTACCTTTGTTTTTATCTGTCTGTCCACGCTCCAGCACTGGGAGGGAGACTGCTAGTTGGCATAGACCAAAACCATGCTGGGGAAGATGCTAACAAGTTAAGCAGCATGCATGACTTCAAGGCAGTCCTCAGGCCCCTGCCCTGCTCAGTTTCTTAGCATAGAAAGGCTTTGTAGATGTTGGGCCAAACTATCAGAAGAAAGCTAGCAGGGCTGATGAAATGAAGAAGATGAGATATTGAATCAGCCACTGTGCTAACAGGCATCTTAATTATTGGGGTTTTAGTAGCTTTCACACAGGCAAAATGTAAGAAAAAGCTGTAGAGGAGTAGAACAGTTGGAAGTTTTCACTGGAAACTCTGTTGCAATTTACTTGAAAAGGTTTGATTTGGAGAATTTCTAGTATTTTTTTCCTCGAAATTGACAAATGCTCATGTTTGTAATTTTCAAAATATATTTATTATTTTCTAATAATTTATCATTTTAAGAATAAAAATGTTAAAAAAGGTAAACATTTAAAAGGTTGATAATACATTGTTAAAGTAAAGGTGCTTCAATTGAATTTAGCCAATACTTCACTGATAATTTATTTGGGGGTGGGAAAAAAAAGATTTGGAGTTTGTAAATGTTGAATACTCAAAGAGAGCTTGAGAGAGATTAGCAGAGAGTATTTGGTATTGCAAAATTCCTTAAGAATCAGAAAATAATTTCCCTTTCAACTCTCATAATAAGAATCTCAGCATCCCTGTATGTACCAATGTACATATAGGAATTGCTTGCAACTTGCCTCTAGTTTCTTATCAAATTAAAAACACTGAAAGCTATTCTAGAGCAGGTAAAGGTTCACAGAATTTTTTCCAGTTGTCATTAAAAACGTTGTCCAGAATGGCAAGATACAGAATGGTCAAGTTGTAGGATATCACCTACTAAAGTGATGAGAAATTTCACAAAGCTTGTGCCATATACTTTTAGGCAGATCTATATTTTCAATAAATGATATATCTGCTAGTGCTAAAGCAAAACAAGAACTTGAGTCTCCTTGTGTTTATGATTAAGCTGCAATGTGTTGAGATCAAGGCATTTTTAGTCAATTGAAGACTCTTGTTTCAACCAGGCAAAGATGTAGTCCTGAATTTACTCAAACCATTCTTGCTTAACAAAAATCAACATGAAAACTTTAAAAATAATGAGTCTCAAAAGGATTCAGATTACTTTCATTTCGTAATTTCAGATGATAAAAACAAAGAGCGATAGGAATTCTAGATATTAATATAATATAAATAGAAAGATGGACTAGATAAAACCAGCTGAACACTAGTCTGTCCTCAAGACCTAACAGTGAAGTAATAACATGCTTTTGAATATGTAGCAATGACTTTTGGCAGATATGCCGTATATGATTTAATACCACGGAAAACCATTGAACTTGATTGACTATTTAATCCATTTCTGAAAGAGCATCACTAAGGGGATTCTTGTATTGTTAGTGTTGTTTTTTTATAGCCAGAATGACACAGGACTGTCAAAATGCTAGTTGCTGCAGTGATGATAGCTAGTTAGCTTACTATGTCCAGCTGCAGTAAGTATTTTAAAAGTTAAGTAAAAATGTTGCTGATATTCGCTGTGGAATTTCCTCTAACAACTAAATGTTTTTATTTTATTATATTAATTCTATTTTGTCCTAAGCAAGAGTACCTTAATTACAATGGAACGCAGTACTTGCAGAAAGGCATCAGTCTTTCAAATATAACAATAATAAAATATATATAACAAACCCCCTCCTATATACAAACACGTATACTTTTCATTTATTAATATCTCCTTAGATATAATTAGATATTTATAACTGATTTCAACAGCGTAACACTATTTAGTGTTTTTATGTAAGCTCGTACCAGAATCACAGTATTGAAGGTGTGACACGGGATTGGTTAATAAAATTATGACCTACAAGTTCTTTGGTAGAACCACACAAATTTTATGTAAGGCCCAAACAGGTTAACACTCAGCTCCATGGATGCATTAAACAGAAAAGGGCAGATTATAGAGTTCTGTAGATGTGATAGAGAATAGGAAGTACTAAAGAACTGTCCCCTTAAACTTGAGAAGAAACTTCTTTACAGTGAGGGTAACAGAGCACTGGAACAGGCTGCCCAGGGAGGTTGTGGAGTCTCCTTCTCTGGAGACATTCAAGAGCCACCTGGACGCCTTCCTGTGTAATCTTGTTTAGGTTCCTGCTCCGGCAGGGGGATTGGACTAGATGGTCTTCCGAGGTCCCTTCCAATCCCTGACATTCTGTGATTCTGTGAAGCATTAAAAAAAACCCGATTTATATAAAGAGTAATGGGCTTTGTGTGCCACTCATTGGAAACAAAACTTCAGATTCTTTTCTATGCCTCTGTCTATGCCCTTGTTGATGAAAAAACCTCATAAAGTCTTATAAAAACTACTCCCACCTTTTCTTTCCTTTGGACTACCACAAAGCATATGGTACTGTCAGCCTGCAGTCTCCCCTCTGGCACTTCTGAATTTCCTGCTGCCTGATTTTACTCTCTCTTGAGTCTACTTCCTGAGATTCATTTTGCTAATTAAACTGAAGTATTTAATAAAAACAAAGTGTTTGTTAAAAATATAAGTAAAACCATGTATGCATGCAAACATGTTTTCACATGATCTGTGTCTCACCTTGGTCTCTATTTCCTTGAGAAACTGTCCCTTTCAAAATCATGTATAGCACAGAAGGACTTACGAAAGGATACAGGGGTGTATGCGAGACATAATGGCCAACTGCCGTTTTATGTGGTTTAATTTGGTGTTGATATCCCCATCCCACCATCAAGTTGATACATTGTCCTGGAGATGCCTAGATGCCTAAAAGAATCTACGATTCTTTTTCATATGTCATTAATTCACATCTGATGTGCCTAAATTTTGTTGCTAGACATACACAGACATACAGTTATGTCCTGATCCTGAATCTATCTTCTAGCACCTTCATCTTCCAGCCCTGTGGAGAATCACAAAATATATCTGTATGTTGCAGGTTTCATTTTGGAGGCTCAATCCAATAGACCTTTCAGAGTGGGGCTGTGTTAAGCAGCAGTTAAAAAACAAGCAGGCAGAAATCTATGGAGACTGGGGTTGAAGATCCTTCTCTAAAGTGACCTGAATTTATGTCTCACAAAGATGTATGAAATGAGGAATAGGTGCTCTCACTTTGCATGATCATGCAGTGCCCAATGGTGTGTGTTAGCATTCCTGGAATCATAGAAAGTTGTGAGTTGGAAAGGACCCACAAGGATCATTGAGTCCAACTCTTATGTCTTGTTTGGCTACCAGCTAAGTTAAACTATCCCACCCTAGCATAAGACAGTCACAAGATTCAGACCACATGTCTGAGGGCATTGTCCAAATGCTTTTTGAATATTGTCAGGCTTGGTGCCATGACTACCTCCCTGAGGAACCCTGTGGAAATGGATCCCTAAGATACTAAAGAGCAAGCACTAGAAGAAATCCTGCTAGGCAACTTGCAATGCTGAATTGAACAGGTTCTGAACATTATGTTGAAACTGTAGCAGGGATCTCAACCTGAAGAACCAAGCTAAAGGGTCCATTAAAATGTTCTTTCAGTCACCAACCAAGACTGGGTTGTGTGGAAAAAATTACTTTCATAATTTAACTACAGACTATATCATGATGCGTGTACACAAAAGCCAAAATTAAAGTATTATGGAAAGCTTTAATTGTGGGGCCTGTTATTTTATGAGTGCTGGCTTCTGTGACCTTTTGAAGTCTTTTCAAGGTAATCCTCCATGTGTTTACTACCTTATACACAATATCAATAGTCCTCTGTGGCCTGTCATGTAAATTTACTTCAGAGCAAGGGTTTTAATATTACAGAAGCAAAAATATTAGTTTGTTATTAATTTTGTGTGATTTGAAAGTAACGTCTCATTTATTTGTTCCATTGCTCTGGTATGTTGTTAGGCCTTTTTTATTCCTCAGGATTATGTCCAGTGACATTGGCAACTGTGTCATGGTCTAAATTGTTCCTTTCTGATCTGTTAGTACCTTTTTTATGAGTTTAGCAGCATGATGCACCTGAGGGAATGAGCACTGATCAGAAAAGTTGAGAGATACATTTACATGGTATCTGGGATAAATAAAGTTCCTTTCTCATATATCAGCCAAGTGTAACTGTTCATTTAAAAATTTCTTATCTTATCTTCTGAGAGGTGACAGGGCTAAGAGCAATAACGAAGATGTGAGTTCTTCCAGGAACCTGTTCAATGGGTACCAATGGGATTCCTCACCTAAGCAAGGCAAGCAACTAATTTGAAGTTTCCTCATCAATCAGGATATTATAGATTTCCTTGCTGATGCTAAGCACTTGGTCTCAATAAAGCTTTCTATTATCTCGAATTAACCACCAGTGTCCATCTGTTTGGTTAGGCAGTGAGAGGGCCATTTAAAAAATGACAGTGCAATACAAAGTCTTTCTGAGGGCAGATGCTCCAGCTGGTACAGAGCCCTGCAGAATCTTTCTGGATGGCTGCTACAAGGACATCACACCTGTATGTGATTACACTATCTTCTTGCAGAATATGAAACCTATTTCTAGGGCTGTTCTTGCATTCTCACTGGCTTTCAATGGCTTGAAATACCTAGAAGTTTGGGATGAGGATGTAACTGAAGAGCTTCAGTGCTCTGGTGCAGTGGATCATTTACACTGAGATAAAACCTGTTTGCACAGAGGACAGAGCTCTCAGGCCTCAGCCTTAAGTGAGTTCTGACAATCATCACAAATAGCACCATCACCTACTCCAAATGCAGAAGCAATAAGTGCCTTTGATTTTTCTTCTCAAACATATGGATTTGTCTGTGTATAAATCTATGACTGAAAAAGCCAGAGAAAACAATTATTGCACTGCACATACTTCTGGTCTCAAGAAGAGGACAAGAAAGTGGGGGAAGCAGTACAATGGAAAAATGGCAGGTGAAGAGAAAGAGAGAATGCAAGCTGGGAATATGGGACAAATGAGACTGAGACTGTGAGGAAGAAGATGAAACAATCTGCAACAGTGAATCAATATATGAAAGACTGGTAATAATCCAAGCCTGGGACAGTTACATTACGGCAGGTCTGGCAATCGGAGCTTTCTCTTCTATTCCTCTGTTTCTCTTGAATCTACCTGCTTCCTAATTTTCTTCTTACATTCACATGGACCAGGGGAAGATACTTATTGATATGCAATGGTCCTGGAAGTGACCAGAAGTCTGAGAAGAGTTCAGAGATTTTGGGAGGGAGGAGGATGATCACAGATGGGCTCTAAATGCCATTTCTCTGTTTCTTCAAAAACCTTCAAAACCTTCCAAGGATACTTTTGTGCTTCTGCTGGAAGCCAGCCCTTTGGACAAGTTGGGCATGTTTCTTAATGGATTCAGCAGAAAGACTGCCAGCTAAAATATGCAATAAACAGAAGCTCTCTGTTTAAAGTATATCTGTTTATGTGTACAGACTCTCAGAGCAGCTAATAGCAACTGTAAGCAGTAGCACTGAACATTTTTGCTGTCTTCAGGATCTGTTTCCTCATGATTCCTTGCACTGAGGATCTCTGCTCTTCTTTGGCTCCATAGATCTGCAGATAACACAGGAGTCTCATGTTTTGCCCTTCCCATGCTTGTACAGTATCAATACAGATAGCTAATCCTGTCACAAAGTCTTCAAAAACACCAGCCCTGTCTGCCTTTCAGCTGCTATATTTGGCCTTGGAATCTGAAATGCAAAAAAGTGTCGCTTTGGTCTATAAGAGATAAAATACTTGAAATCTAGGATGACTGAATTCATCAACAGATTATGAAGCAGGTGTTCCTGATGGCTGGCTATGATATCAGTGGTCAGTTGGATAACCTTCATTCCAGTAACTGTCCTCAGTGCTCAGAGGCACCCCACTGACCCACCACCGTCCACATGAATATCTGCATCTCTACATACTGCTTCCCTTTCTCCTTTCCCAACACCTACGCTGAAGCTCCACTCTTGGGTTGGTTTGCCTGCTTTAGGGCTGGATTATGAGACAGAGAGGTGTTAAATAGGACTGCATCCTTGGTTTGCCTGAGTTTGATTGAAAACAATAAAATAAAGAGTAATACAGAAATGAGGATCACTACTTTTGCACTGTCCTCAAATATACACAATCATTGTTATAAATAAATTTATTCTGAAAAGTGACTGCAACTCTGATTTCCAGACCTTTAACTGTCTGAGTAAAGCAGCACAAAAGATGATAAGATTGAAGGATTTTGGAGGAAGATACATAACTCAGACATTTACACTTGAGTGAGACCATGAGCTCCCAGAAACTACTTTTGTATTAACAAAAGTGGCTATTGTTGACAAGTGGAGCATGTGGTGGAAGGACATTGTTGTCAGTGTAAATGGTGGTTACTGGAGAAGGGCTGTCACTGAGATGAAAATGAGGTGAAAAGGCTTCAGTTGGGAAAAAATGACATTGGCAAAATTGGTTCATTTCAGTGGAAGCATTGGAGTAGGAGTCCTTAGCTGTCAGGGCATGCTATTCAGTAGAGTGAGTTATCGGATACATTTTTCATTTGTTGAATATTCTGTTAAGGGCATGGATAATACCATTAAGCCTATCCATGAAAAGCCAATAGAAACATTTAGAAGTCAAACACTGAGAACCCTGGTATTTATTGGCCTTGTTCCATGCACACAGCTCTCATTGATGTCAACTCTGCACAAATCTAGCACAGATTATGGTCCTGAGGTTTTATCCTATCTGCATCACTAGAGCATCACTTATTGGACAGTGAAAGTAGTCTACAAAATCCTTAGTTTCTTTAGAATTAGAAATCTGAGGCATTATTGGATGCCAAATAAGTGTTAGAAAGTAGACCAAAGGGACATGGCACATTAGAAAGTGTTCAGTCTCAGTCTGAATCACAAGATGGTGGTCTTTGCCATTCTGTTCCACATAAATGCGTATCTTACTAAGATATTTGATATAAACAGAAATCCACACCTGTACCATGACGTTCAGAACCAACTGTAGATGAAGCAACTGCTGGAGGCTGAACTGTTGCCCATTCATCCTGTTGGGTGGCTTTGTAGGTATTTGCTGCATTACTGATACCTCTTCAAATCTGTGTAGATGTGTATACTTGTCCATCTAACACTAAACAGGAATCACATGCGGTGGTAGAGAACAAATGCATTTATCCCTGAGGCCCCTGTGAGACTACCTATGTTTAATACCTCATCGTTTATCGGTCTCTCAGTCTAGATCTTGATAGCTTATGCAAATATTACATTTAGAGCAAACCCTTCCCTAGAGCAAGTCAGAGACTGCCTCATGAGACTGAATGTGTTCAAGTCTAGTAGGTATTTGCTGCATTACTGATACCTCTTCTGTGGAAAACCAAGGCTTCTGTGTTGAGGAAAATTTCTCAAGCATTTTTAAAAAAAGTTAATTCTGAGTAGAAATGCAAGCTCAGACCTTATAAGGGAGGTGGTTAGGTGCATGCAGGTCAGTATAGCACAGTTCTCAGGGCTCAGAGAACCAAACAGAGCTGACGGATGCAGTGATGGAGCCTGCCAGAGGACCTGACCCACGTGAGTCAGTGGCACAGGCTGTTGGGAGCATGGAGCCAGATGACATGCATCCCAGGGTCCTGAAGAAACTGTCTGATGTGTTTGCCAAGCCACTCTCCATCATATTTGAAAAGTCATGACTGTCAGGTGACATCCCTGGTGACTGGAAAAAGGGAAACATCACTCCCATTTTCAAGAAAGAGAGAAAGGAACACCCAGGTAACTACAGGCTAGTGAGCCTCACCTCTGTGACTCAGGAGATCATGGAGCAGATCCTCCTGGAAACTATGGCAAGGCACATGCAAGATGAGGAGGTGATCCAAGACAGCCAACATGACTTCACCGGGGCAGATCATGTCTGACCAATCTAGTGGCCTTCTATGATGTAGTCATGGCAGTTGACAAAAGAAGGGCAACTGATGTCATCTACCTGGACTTGTTCAAGGCCTTCGACATCATCCCACATCCTTATATCTAAATTAGAGAGATACGGATTTGAAGGCTGGTCTATTTGATGGATAAAGAATTGGTTGGATGGTCGAAGCCAGAGGGTTGTGGTGAATGGCTCTATGTCCAGGTGGAGGCTGGTGATGAGTGGTGTCCCCCAGGGGTCAGTCTTGGGACCAGTGCTCTCCAACATCTTTATCAATGACCTGGATAGTGGGATTGAGTGCACCCTGAGCAAGTTCGTTGATGACACCTGATGAGGGGTGCAGCTGATATAATATATGGAAGGAATGCCATCCAGAGGTACCTGGACAGGCTTGAAATATGGGCCCACAAGAACCTAATGAGGTTCAACAAGGCCATGTGCAAGGTTGTGCACTTGGGTCAGGGCAATCCCAGGTGTATGTGCAGACTGGGAGAAGAACTCACTGAGAGCAGCCCTGCTGAGAATGACTTGGGAGTGGTGGTGGACGAGAAGGTTGACATGAGCCAGTAGTGTATGATTCCAGCTGGGAAGGCCAGCTGTATCCTGGGCTGCATGAAAAGAGGGGTGGCCAGCAGGGTGAGAGAGGCGATTGTCCCGCT
>NW_010309932.1:61697-62761 GCF_000700745.2 Antrostomus carolinensis | reverse complement strand
CAGTACTTGGAGGGAGCTTACAAACAGGAGGAAGAGTGACTTTTTACATGGGCAGATAGTGATAGGACAAGGGGAAATGGTCTTAAACTAAGAGAGGGGAGATTTATGTTAGATATTAGGAGGAAATTTTTCACCCAGAGGGTAGTCAGGCACTGGAACAGGTTGCCCAGAGAAGTTGTAGATACCCCATTCCTAGAGGCATTCAAGGCCAGGTTGGATGGGGCCCTGGGCAGCCTGATCTAGTGGTTGGCAACCCTGTCCACAGCAGGGGGGGTTGGAACTAGATGATCTTTAAGGACCATTACAACCCAAGCCATTCTATGATTTTATGATTCTAACTTTCTCATGGCAGAAGACTTTTTTGTCCTCTGCTTCTTGGCTACCTTCTCCAGACTCCAGCCAGGCAGGTGACTGTAAAATTATGGACAAACTGTGCATATGGTGGCGGTAGAGGACAGGCTAAAATTCCTGTTCCATGAAGGCTGTATTTATTTCCTGTTTTATGCTCATAGGAGCCCCTAAATAGACTAAAAACTATAAGCTTCAAAACAGTGAGATACTGATAGACACAACTTTTTATGCTTATCCACACAGGAATCCAAAATGGCCATCTTTATGCTCAGATAATGCCTGAACACTTTTCCTTGTTCAGGTGCCTTTAAAGCCTTGTCTCAGGGTGATCACTTACAGCATTGGGAAAGAGCTGTGGTAGATCTTTGTTGCGGCATTCTCTAGATGCATTGTGTTCTGCTGTCTTTTCACACAAATGTGACATTTGCAGTGACAGAGGGCAAGTGGAAAATTGCTAGGAGACAATTATTATCTTGCCAGATTCCAGTTTCTGACTTAAGGAATTTCAAGGTCTGAGAGAAGCACTGATGTCAATAAAGAACAGAAGGTAGAGAACAAAAGTTTTCTCATAGCTGCTTGGAAATAATTTCTGATGGTGAAACTTCACTTGCTGGTTTTGATTGAAAGTGATTGCCAGCAAGCTGCTACGGCTGCTATGATCAAGATATGAAAAAATATACAATGAATATAAGGCTGTTTTCATATCCAATTGT
>NW_010309932.1:0-61681 GCF_000700745.2 Antrostomus carolinensis | reverse complement strand
CTGCTGCAGGCTATCTACCAGCAGAACTGTTGGTCACAATTGATTTACTGATAGACAATCTAGCTTTCCAATAGTATGAATGGAGAACCAATTAGTAAAATGCTGGTCTGATGAATACAGAAGTTTAATTAAATAATTAGGGGCAAGGGGAACCCATCTCTTTTTTCAGAAAGACAAGGGTAAGGTGTTGAAAATAAAAGACCAAAATGGGAGTAAATCAGACTGGCAGGATGTTCCTTTTAAGGAGCTCTCTGAAGTAGATACCCCAGTGTACAAGTGTCCTGGTTTTTAGCTGAAATAGAGCTGGGTTTCTTTCTCAGTAGCTAGAATTGTGCTGGGTTTTTGCTTCCAGCCTGGGATTCTCTGTGAGAGAGACATTGATAACATACCAGTGTTTGCATTTTTGTCACTGAAAGTGAAGGACTTTGTGTTCTGTTAGTCTACAGGCACAAGATTTAAGGGGGGAGTAGTATATTTAAATTAATAAAATTAATTGACAGTTAGATATGCCAATAGGTTATTCCATATCATATCACGTCATGTCCAGTATATTAGTGAGGGTCTCTTCCTCTTTTAGCTCTCTCTGGCTTTTCGCTCGGGCTCTTGCTGTTCCGGGATTGTGGTTTTGGTTCAGGATTGTTGCTCCCCCGGGATCGTTATCTGGGAACGGGCCGGGCTCGGTCAGGAGAGGGGTGAGCTATAACATTGGGTGTCATTCACTTGCATATTTTGTTGCTGTTATCATTATCTCTACTATTTTAATATTAGTATTATTTTAAGTTTTCTCTCTATTATTAAACTGTTCTTATCTCAACCCACAAGTCTCCTTATCCTTGCCCCTCCAGTCCTCTCCCCTATCCCCTGGGGGTGGGGGGGAAGTGGGTGAATGGCTGTGTTGGCTACTAGCCAAGGGCTAGCCCAGTGAAACTATCACAACAAGGAAAACACAGAAGGAGGAAGTTGGGACTAAAACTGTTGCAACTGTAATGGTGATAGGAAGCTCTGGAGAGGTATAGCTTTTTTCCATCTATGGTGCAAGATAATAGACTGGGCTCTAAACGTGGATCATCATCTCACTGACAAATGCCATTGCCACCAGCTAGGGCTCTTCCAAGAGCAGAATAGAGTTTTGGTGTGTACTGTTTCTTGTGAAAACAGAAAAAAAAGGCAATTAAATAACAAAGTTTGCAAGGACCTGTATTTCTCAGGGCCATCCAGAAGAAAAAAAAAAAAAAGAAAAAAACCATGAGTATAGGATAATAGGATAATCTAAGAATCTGGTCTGTATAATAGCAACCTCTCTCCTAGAGAGAGGAGGAAAAAGTCATAGTGCTGTGCAAAATATCCCTCTACTTGCTCTATTTTGGGGAAGGCAACTAGTCACTTGGAGTCGGCATTCATACTGAAGTAGGAATCACACAATATTTCAGGTATAATCACATCTTACATGAGTGCCCAGGACTTGAAAGAGGTCGTGCTCTAGGACACATGATGGTTTCTTCATTTTCTGTCTTTTTGTGACCCTAATTAACCACTTTCTAGACCTGTGCTTGGGGTAGAATATGTCAGTGAAGGACAAAATTGCTGTGCTGAATAATTTTGAATGTCTGCAGTAATCCATATCATTGAATTGCTACTGTATGTCCAGGTTCTTGCAGAGCAGTATGTTGCTCAGATGTGAGGCCTAGGAAACCAAGATGACTCTACACCATCTTCTTAACTGAATGGGGAGAGACCATGATGTTTACTAGTTTCCGGACCTACCCAAAGTACCTATTCCATTAAAGGAGCTCAGGAACAATGCTGTAAAGCAAAATGTTTGGACAGACAATGTAAGTTTTCAATAAAAATGGCCATTAAAAGATAGTCTATAAAGTGTAATTGAGATGTGAGTAGTATATGTGTTACATATACTACAGCACAGTCTAAGCTACTGCAGCTGCTGTGGGTAACAAACACAGTGAATGTAAGACAACCTATGGTATGTCCTGAAAGATTGGATAAGTATTTCCAAGTAATGTTAGGCTTGAAGATATCTCCTTGATAATGTTATCTTTCAGGCTGTCATAGCTCTCTGCCTGCTTTTATATTCCAAGACCTATACATTATGAATAATAATTTTCTATTAAATTTTCTACTGTTTTTTTCAATGATATTGGGGAGCTCTAATTCAAATCCAGTTCTAATTCAAATCTATTTCCAGTAAAGATCATGTTTATGTATCACTCTATGAAGTTTTATCTATGCTTCATGCATTTCCATTCCATGCACAATTGAAGACCATGGAAATATTACATGAAATAGAAAGAGAGGTAGAAAATAATTGGATCCAAAATTCTGGTTCAGACCCAGTTCCTACTATAACTTTCAAGATGGATTTCTATGTTTTCATTCTAGAACTCTTATTTATGTAATAAAATGCGTTTATTAAAATAGTTTACTAAAATATGCTAATACCTCCCTCATATATTGTGTAGAAAGAGTGCTCTGTTGCCACAACAAAGACCAAATGTCAGGGACAGACACATTCTTCTCTCTGCCACAGGCCCCTCCTGTGACTTTAGCCTTGGCCCTTGAGGTGTCTGAGTGTCTTCTCACTCTGAAAAAAGGGTAATATTCTTCCTCCCTTCATGAACAGTCTCTAGATCAGGCTAAGGTTCCTCAAGTAAATACAGGCTGTGTGTGTCCATTAAACGGCCTAAGGGGTTGTGTTTTTATTTGAGGTGAAAAATTCTAGCTCCTGATCCTGCTAAGCCACTATCTTTGAGATGAAAGGAGAGGACATAGATGGAGAATGGCAGAGCCTTACTCTATGGCTGAATGCTGGAGAAACAGTTCCTGGTGATGGCAGAGCTTTCAGGGAACCTTGAGGATATACCAAGATTCTGGCCCTCTGAGCACAGGTAGCAGTAGCCAAGTTTCTCATTGCCTCACTGCTTGGATAGGCCCTTAGTACAGACAGACTTACCAGAGAGCTTCCTCTGATTGAAGTAAGTTGAATGAACACAGAGGTAGATGTTGATAATGTGTTGGTACTTCCATGAGGTTGCTCTTTCACCATCTTCAATGTTGCCAAGAAGAACAGTGATGCTGACTGATTATGCAAGTGAGTTCCTATTTCTTTAAAGTGGATTTACCTTGTAGGTAAATCCTTGCAGTACACGACACTTGTAGTGTACTGACCAATTTCCTAAAGTGCTGGTAGATCCTTGTTGCAAATGGGACCAACAACTCTCAAGCACATAGATGATAAAAATGCGGGCAATCTTTCTCTGCCATGAGTGAAGCAGAGAAAGAGGCCACCGTGCAAAGAGGCCACCGTGCATCAAGTAGAAAGATGAAAGTCATGTCAGCTATTAACAGGGACTAAAGTGTACTACAGCATGTATTTCCATCACAAGCTGAAAAGACCCTGCGTGAGGAAGCATGAAAATATTTTTCAATATTGTATTTCCTTGTTAATGCCACCCCCAGTTTTCAAAAACTCGTATTCATGAGATGCATTACTATTAGCAATAAGACACTTTATGGATGTTAATGTAATTTTTGTTTTGTTTTGTTTTACTGTTGCTTTGATGTTTCCAAAGACCTGCAGATGTGCTGCACAATAAATTCACAAACTCAGGGCAGCCTAGAATTAATTGAGAAAGCTGGCTCAAAAGCAATGATAATGTTTTAACTGTATTCATGTATTCATGCTAATATTAGGACTTTTGACAATGTTAAGAGAGTTTACCCATGGTTGTGGGAGGTCAGAGACAGCTGTACAAACTGTTGACTGTCCTGGGATTAGTTAAGAACCTGCTTGGCCTTTGGCATAAAATGGATCAGCCCAGATACTCATAAGGGAGGAACGCACAGGAGCAAGACTCCCGGAGTTTGACATGCTGCTTTTTTGTCTCTGTTAAGCAGTATCCTTCCCCCTCCCTGGAAGTGTTCAAGGCCAGGCTGGATGAGGCTTTGAGCAACCTGATCTAGTGGAAGATGTCCCTGCTGATGGCAGGGGGGTTGGAACTAGATGATCTTTAAGGTCCCTTCCAATCCTAACCATTCTATAATTCTATGATCACTGCAGCTTTACTGCTGCATTTTGCTGCCCCTTATTTAAGGGCAGGTTCTTCCTTGATATATATAATTATTTAAAAAAATAGGTGCATGATCTTAATTACAGATACATAAACAGTTCAGTTGTATCACCAGGTAACAGATTTAAAAGTCAGTGGAAACTCAGTAATGCATAATCTAAATACTTACAGATATGTTTTACTTCAGCCTATAAAGGATTTTCTGTGCCCACGGCAGTGTCACAAAACTGTACAGAATATTGTGCGAAAACTGCCAATATTTTTCAACCACAGGTTCTTAGGTTGAAAAATTTATATTCCAGATTAAGTGTATTCAAATAATTTTTAAGCAATTCTTACATTTTTATACCTATCTGCACTGGCTTTTTCCTCTGAAAATGGTTCTAGTGTTATGATACCTGTTTACTGTTGTAATATATTTCATATATTCTGAGCAAGCTAGGATTGTAGGATTTGCTATTTAATGCTTCTGCTCAGAGGTTTCACATGTGAAGTTTTAATGTCCAAAATCACAAATACAGCCATAACATAAAGATTTATGCAGTTTCTCAATGTTTCCGCAACTATAAAAAAAGGAGGATTTTCTGTTGAATTATTTTAATGTGATACTCAGCTGTTGGTTGTCGTGTGTGGTTCTTTTTGTGGAGGCAAACTGTTGTGCAGAAACTAATATTCTATAGAGAGAAACAGACTAAGGTGGAGAACACAAGCATGGTGGTGGTGGAGAGAAAATACCTAATCCTGTTTCATGCCCACTTGCTGTTTGAATTTCCCTTTGCATGCTCAAAAACCCCACACAGCAGGTACTTTCAAAATTAATTCTCCTTTCAGGGAGTCTAGTGTAATAGTGCTTAAGTAGGCTTTTCTGAGCTGAATTAGTTGTTTCAATTTGATTTTTGGCTTTAGCATTCATATAACTGTCTCTCTAGACTGAAAAGCACAATTTCCTTACCAGTCATGCTCTTTTTGTACCCTTTTCCCACTGCAGAGCTTGGCAACCTTTGGCAGCCTGCTCCTGGCAGCTGGATTTTCCCTCTCTGCCAGATTCTATTCTTTGCAAATTCTTTAAACCAGATCATTGCCCGGGAAGTCAGAATAGAGAGTCTGGGGTTTCTTTATGAATGTAATTCAAAATGGCTAAGTAGGAGCTCTCCAGTATATTCTGTAAAATATATAAGACCAAGCTGGTTATAGGACCTCTGTCTGCTGCCTGTTCCCAGATACCTGTTGCTTCTCCTCCCATCTTCCTCAAAACTGCCCCCAGCAATCCTGATCTTGAGAGCACCAGGGTCTGTATTAAGACAGGCTGACCACAGCCTATTTAGTACTGAAGGAAAAAGGAGCTTTCAGAACAGTAACTTTGCTCCCCTTGCACATACTACCTACAGGAATGCAACACATTGTGTCTAAGGCTTCTAACATTTTTCCTGTGAAATTATTAATTTAATGAAAAAGAAACAGTTTTCCTCAGAGGTCACAATCATTCTTTAGATTATAAAGAACAAATGTGCATTGCAAGGGTACTTTAACCTGAGATCAGCTAAAATATTTCTGAAAATTTTGTAAAGCCACATGACTGTCAGAGAAAGAGGACATAATACACTCTTCTTGTTACAGAAACCAGTCTGGTGATACTAGACAATAGCTTGCAGAAGCCTCCCTACACATTAGGAACAAAACCCTGACCTCCCCTTGTAGAGGTGGAAATATTGGGCTCTAATCCTTGTCCTGAAAATGGCATATGTATCTTCAATTAAAATTAAACAAGAAAAAAAAAAACAACCTGTGTAAATACAATTGTGAGCAGAAATTTGACGCTATGCTTCTCAGTCAGTTCTGGAAAGCACTCTTAGTAAAGGGCATCACAGTCAAACTACTTTGTATTTATTCCTTACCTTGTTCCACAATTCATACGTTTATTTTCTGCACCCTCTCCTACCTGCAAACATCATGGTGAATATTGTCCTACCTTCCCCATTCCAAACCCCCTGTGCCAGACTATATCTCCAGACCTGGAGGATAAGGCATTTTGCTAGGAATTAAATCAGTGGGTTCAGACAGTCAGTTGATAAGACTTTGGTGCACCTGAAATGCAGAACTCCTGCTGGGTAAGCTGGCATATAAAAGGATGCTGCCACATGTCCTATCAGCTGTCTTGTAAACAAACATGTGCCTGATTTCTTTGAATTAACTTTAAGCATCATGAAAACTATTTGGTCTAGATAAATACCAGTTAAGAATCCTCTGCAGATGCCGAATCCTCTGCACTGAAAAGCAGTATAAACCCAGTATTTTAAAATGCAAAACAACTCAGGTTAATATGTGGATGAAATTTGTCCTGAAACCAATTGCACAGTGTAATTACAGGCACATAAAGTTCCTTCATACTAATTAATGACTAATTAACTTCTACTAAAAAAGTGCATTTTATTAGAAAAGCACTTACTAGAATATTTACGGTTGTGGTTTCATACAGGGACAAATTCAACTATAGAAAGAATCGCTTTGACTTGTGCAGTTGTTAGACCAGAGCAGCAGTGGCTTTATAAAAGACACACAAGGCATGAAAGCCCAAAGAAAATAGAGTATTTTAGTGTGAAAAATACCATCTGACTTTGTTTTTCTAATTCCATTTATTTCTGAATGATAAAGAACAAATACTGATAAAAGACACACAAGGCATGAAAGCCCAAAGGGAAACAGAGTATTTTAGTGTGAAAAATCCCATCTGACTTTATTTTTCTAATTCAATTTATTTCTGAATGACAAAGAACAAATACTCCAATGTATGTATTTAACAGACAAACCAAAAGGTATAAGGATTCTAAGAGATGAAACTAAGCCTGACAAAGGCGGCTCAAACGCAAGCCGGGAGCTCCATCTGCCGCTGGGCTGCAGCGGGGGAGCTCGCCCGACCGCCGGGCTGCCACCAGCGGAGGGGCTCTGTGGTACCCTGCTCCCTCTGCTTTAAAGGTGTTTTAAAGATGTAAGAGAGTCTTTGTTCATTTGGAATAGGAATATTTCGTGAAAAAGCTTATTTACCTTTCTTCCAGTCCTTTTATTTTCATTTTCCTCTTTTTTGTTGTTGTTGTTTTTGGATTGGCATCTTGACAGCACTATCAGCACCCACATAGTATTCTTGTATAATCAAATATATCAGGAAAAATTTCCTACATCATCCTGCGACATAAAATCAAACCTCTTTTGGGCTTCACCATCTTTTCAGTGTATTTATGCATTTTCAGGAATGAATGTCTTCTCTAAAAGACAGAGTACACGGCTAAAGCACGCTAGCCTATTCAGTGCTCTGTATTCATCAGCATCTTGCTCCTCGGCCTTTTCGTTTCCCAGAGTGATAGTTCCACTGGGCTAGCCCTTGACTAGCAGCCAATGCAGCCACGTTCATCCACTTCCCCCCCACCCCCAAGGGATAGGGGAGAGGACTGGGGGCAAGGACAAGGAGACTCGTAGATTGAGGTAAGGACAATTGTATAACAGAAATAAAAGAAAACTTAAAATAATACTAATATTAAAATAGTAG
Source organism: Antrostomus carolinensis (assembly GCF_000700745.2). Taxonomy (NCBI): domain Eukaryota; kingdom Metazoa; phylum Chordata; class Aves; order Caprimulgiformes; family Caprimulgidae; genus Antrostomus; species Antrostomus carolinensis. The sequence goes on along the minus strand of NW_010309932.1, from coordinate 54,055 downwards.
TGATAATGATAACAGTAACAAAAATATGCAGATTAGTGATACATAGTGCAACTGCTCACCACCCTCCTGACCAAGCCTGGACCACTCCTAGATAACAATCCTGGAGGAGCGACAACCTTGAACCATAAACCGCAATCCTGAAAGAGTGAGTGCCCAAACCAAAGCCAGAGAGAGCAAAAAAAGAAGAGACCCTCATTAATATACTAGACATGACTCGATATGATATGGAATACCCCACTGGCATACCCAAATGCCAATTTAGCTTATTAATTTAAATATTCCTCATCCTCTTAGATCTTGTGCTTGTAGACTAACAGAACACAAAGTCCTTCATTTCCAGCGACAAAAATGCAAACACTGGTATGTTATCAGTATTTCTCTCATAACAAGTCCCAGGCTGAAAAACAAAACACAGCACTATTCCAACTACTAAAAAGTAACCCAGCTCTGTCCCAGCTAAAAACCAGGACACTCAGTAGCTTACTTAGTAAGAACATATTGAGGACAATGCAGTGTTGCTGTTTGCCAGATGCAGTACAAAACTGAGAACTCGAACTCTTAACAGTGTGATTCCCTTCTTGTCATTTTAAAAAGAGACCAGAAGGCTGACATACTCTGACACACATCTTAGAAATGCATACAAGTTATAGCAAAATAAATTGCAGTTCATACTATGTTCTAAACACAGCTGAACACATAGAGAGAGATAAACTTCTGAAATTTAGAAACACACATTGATAAGGAGGTGTTAATCTTATCAAAAGGAACAGAAAGGACAAGAGGAATACATGCAGAAACTGCTTTCTCTCAGAGCTAGACTTAACTCACTTTAGGGCCACTAAATTGGTGAAGGATTTAGAGGAGAAGCTGTACAAGGAGAAGCTGAAATTGCCTGGTTTGTTCAGCCTGGAGAAGACTGAGAGGAGACCTCATTGCTGTCTATAACTCCCTCAGAAGGAGATGAGGAGGCGCAAGTGCTGGTCTCTTCTTCATGTCAACCAATGATAGGACCAGAGGAAATGGCAGGAAGATGTGCCAGGGGAGGTTTAGGTTGGACATTAGGAAAATATTCTTCATCCAGAGGGTGGTGGAGCACTGGAACAGGCTCCCCAGGGGGGTGGTCATGGCACCAATCCTGGCAGTATTCAAAAAGCATTTGGTCAACATGTGCCCTCGGACACACAGTCTGAATCTTGGGATTTTCCTATGCTAGAACAAGAGTTGGACTCAATTATCTTTGTGGGTCCCTTCCAACTCACCACATTCTATGATTCTATGACTTAAAGTGGGCGGTGTGTATAGGTACAGCTTTATTTACTAGTCATTATTGTTATTCTCACTGCAGTGAGTCTTCTTTGTTCTCTTGATCAAAGTGTGAGGGTAGTCATTGTAGTTGTGTGACAATAAGGAACATTCATCCCTGTGGGAGGTATCTGCTACTACTTCTAAAGGGTTGAATACATCATCAAACCTTTATCTTAAAAATAGAAAGAAATAATAAAGGATAACAAATCAATTAAGTCCTAGGTGACGTAAACATAATAGGAAAAACTTACAACAAAAAGTATGGAACAATTCTGAATATACATATTTTATAATTATTTATATTATTAGAAGGATTGAAGGTGTTTTGGTGCCATCATTAATTGCCTTCCTATCAATTTTTATTCCAGAAGAAATATTACATATAAACCTAGAATTCTTTTCCTCTTCCCCTCCACCGTAATTCTTGTCTTGTTTCCCATGAAAAGTTAAAAGGCAAGGCGCTTGCATTTGGATTCTTTTCCTGAAATCTAGGAATGCATTCATAGAATCATAGAATGCATTGGGCTGGAAAGGACCTTCAAAGGTCATCTTTATTAGAGCAGGTTGCTCAGAGCCCCATCAAGCCTGACCTTGAATATCTCCAGGGATGGGGCCTCCACTACCTCTCTGGACAACCTGTTCCAATGATCCACCACCCTCATATTGAAGAACTTTTTCCTAATATCCAACCTAAATCTACCCCTTTCTACTTTGAAACCATTACCCCTTGTCCTATTACTACACTACATGCCGTTGTAATAAAGTTGAAGGAGAAGAGCCAAAGAAAGTTTCTTGTTCTTCCCCAGCTTTCTTATAGGCACCTTTCAGGTACTGGAAGGCTGCTAAAAGGTCCCCCTGGAGCCTTCTTTTCTCCAGGCTGAACAACCCCAATTCTCTCAGCCTACTTGCTCCCCAAAAGACATCACTTTTTAAATCTTCTGTAGGTGCAAGGATTAATCTCCCATTCATTTCTTGTATTATGGCAATTTGTGTGCTCACAACAGTAGTTATAGACTGTCTGGGAAACCTTTTCCGATGTAGGAGTAGCCAAAGCACCAATATTAGCATGCTTTCAAGTGAGAAATCTGTCAGTTTAAATCTCTAACCCTGGAATGGAGCAGGAGTGCTTGCATGGTCAGGTACATCTGAGAAGGTTTTGAAGAAGAGCATTCTCAGCTGCTATCTTCTGGGGGTTAGTGCATGGATCTTGCAAAGAGGCAGTCCTCTTGGGGTGGAGGGGAGGCTTTAATAGGGCCAGATAGAGCAGATGGATCTTGAATGGGCTGATTCTCCTCTGTCAGCCTACTCCTGGAGAGTTTCTCAACATGTAAGAGGAGATGCTAGAGTTTAACTGCTTGAACTGTTGCTTCTGTGTGAACCTAACGTTGTGAACATTTCCCAGATAAAATCAAGGAATTCAGTAATTTTTATGTTTTGTATCTGGAAGACTTGAAGCCTTCTACAATCTGCCTGTAGATAGCCTGAGCTCAGAATAATTTAAAACTATTCACAAATCCCATAATCTCTTTCAGGAGATGGTGGCGAAGACTTTCTAGGAAGCAGCCACTCGTCCAAGTGATATCACCGGCTCATGTCATGCTTAAGGCCATGTTGGTCTGCAAGTGGTGTTATTGATGGTAGTTTCCTTTGCAAGACTCCCTTTGGAGCCAGCTCTGTGGAAACCATCTATGGATTCCTGCAGGTGCAATTACCCTGTCATGTGAACGTGTTTGGCAATCCCCGTATATCCCTCCTGGTATCACTGTCCCCATTTTACAGGTTGGAAAACCCAAAACACAGTGAATAAACCATCACATTCACGTTTACTCACAAGCTAACAGAAAAATAGAAAATACATCCTTCTCCCTCCTCCTCTGCTTGCTGTCTTCTAACTTCTACCACAATATTCATAATTTCAAACATCTTTATTAACTGCATTAATTGATTTATTTTTGTACCTTTAATGCACGTTTTATAAAGCATTTCAAATAATCCTTAAGAACTGGATCACTGTACAAAGACAGTCTGTCACTATTGTTACTTTAACCTTAACCAGGCTATTGAAAAAGTACTTTTAGTCTCTTTTTCTCCAGATTGTTTTAAACCAAGAAAACAATCACACTAGCAATATATGCTATCAACAGTAGGTTTGACCTCACTAGGCAAGGATTTTATTTAATAATTGACAATTACAAGTCTGTTCTATTTGTTCCAGACTTCATTTATTTAGTCTCCATCCATATTTTCAACAGTAAATTACAGCCCATATTTGCTGCCTAGTAGCTAATGACCTGCTTTGACTGGCTGATGTTCTTCTGGCAGGCCTTAAATGTAATTTTATCTTTAAGGTTCCATATGTTGGCTAAACACTCTGTTACAGGATAATAGATGGTTCCAGAGAGACAATGCTGTAATCCACCGGAGACAGTCTTTTACCATCTTAATACATGAAAATGGTGACTAATTGCCCTTGACTTTTAATGAGTAGTTTTTATATGTGATCTTATAGGATTCAGCCAGAAATTGTTAGACGTAAGTCCTTTATAGTTCAAATCATGGAGGAATTGCAGATAGAACTACAATAGAAACAGCAGAATTCAACAGTTCTTTAAAAATATCCTTTTAGTATTAAATCAAATTTTCTAAATCCTTTAAGCCAGTCAAAATAGAATAAAATAAACCTAAATGCAATAATAAACTAATTAAAGAAAGGACAGACTCCAAAAATGTGTCAACTGGCATTCAGTGAAGGTAACTTCCTTTACTTTGCTGTTTTATCTTCATCATGTGTGCTTTTGAATGTATTTAACTTGGTATGTTTTATCTACCCATCTTCACCAAAATTTTAAATAGTTTACAAACTATTTTCAAGATTTCAAGTGACAGCCTCTGTGTTTCTTGTTCTTTCCAGTTGTACTCAGTTCCAAGCTTCTTCCCATTCTAAAAAGAAATGCATTTGCAGATTCTTATCTTACTAAATTTTCACTGTGTAAGAAAATAAGTGTGCATTATAAATTTTTTTTTTTAGGCAACATATATTGCATATCCAGTATCTATGTGCAATGCTCATATATTAAAGTGACTGAATAGATACTGAATGTTATGTGTCAACTGACCCAAATCATTTTTTCCCTAAGGCAATTCAGTTCATGTTTTTGAGACTTGTACAATTCAAAACTTGAAATCAGACCATAATTTTAAAGTAAAATTTCTCACTGTGGAAACCTTGATTCAGCAGAATACTGGTCAGTAATTAGTGGTCAGTGTTTTTATTTTTAACTGTGAAAACATTTAATTCAACTTCAAAATTGTGGAAGTGTTTCTTCTTTGCTTTAATTGGCCAACACTCCTTTTCCCTATTGCTTTCTCATTGTCCTGTCTTTCACAGTCTCCAGTTATTAGAACAGCTGATCTTTAGACTATTTTTAGAATGTTACATAACTAAATAGGTTATTTGTTCCCATCCCTGCAAATAGAAATATATATACCACTAAACTTGTTCCATGGCTGAAAACCTAAGGTGCCCAACTTCCAGACATCTTGTAGTACCAAAGTTAGCTGGAAACTTCTGCCACAAACATCAGAAGAAAAATGTTTGATGGCATCTTGCTTTATTAAGAGGCAGAATTTCCCAGTTACACTTGGGGAAGGAAGAAGGTCATCTAGTACTGTCCGTAAAGGTTCCAGACCCATCTTTTCATTATATCTGTGCTGTTTCTTGTCATGTCATTCGTGGCTCCCCTTGAAATGTAGAACTTTGTTAAAACAAATAATCATTGTTGTGGTGGGTTAACTGTGGCTGGCCACCAGGTGCCCACCAGGCCGTTCTCTCACTGCCCTTCCTCAGCAGGACAAGGGGAGAAAAAATGTTGAAAAGCTCATGGGTTGAGATAAGAAGAGGGAGATCACTCACCAGTTACCATCATGGCTAAAACAGACTCAACTTTGGGGAAATTAATTTAATATGTTGTCAATTAAAAACATAGTAGGATAGTGAACAGACTCAACTTTGGGGAAATTAATTTAATTTGTTGATTAAAAACAGAGTAGGATAGTAAGAAATAAATCCAAAACCAAAACCACCTTTCCCCCATCTCCTCCTTCCTCCCAGTCTTCCCCCACCTCTAACTCCTTCTCCCTTCCTAAGTGACACAGGGAGGATGGGGAATGGGGCTTGTGGTCAGTCCATAACGTTTCTCTGCTGCTCCTTGCTCCTCATGCTGTTCCCCTGCTCCAGTTTAGGGTCACTCTCACATGATACAGTCCTTCACAAATTTCTCAAATATGGGTCATTCCCATGGGCTGCAGTTCCTGCCAGAAAACTCACTCCTATGTGGGCTTCTCTGCACAAACCATAGTTTCCTTTAGGGCACATCCACCTGCTCCAACGTAGGGTCTTCCAAGGGCTGCAGTGTGGATTTTTGCTCTGCTGTGGTCTGCTCTGCTCTTCACAGGCTGCAGAGGAACAACCTGCTTCACCATGATCTTTGCCATGGGCTACAGGGGAATCTCTTTCTTAAATATGTTATCACAGAGATGCCACCAAAGTAAGTGATGGGCTCAGTTTTGACCAGCAGCAGGTCTGTCTTGGGGCCATCTGGAACTGGCTCTGTCTGACATGGGGTCAGCTCCTGGTATCTTCTCACAGAAGTCACCCTTGCAGCACCCCGATACCCAAAAGTATTTACAAGGTCCCAGTGATGAAGTAACTAGAAGTTGCTCTGTGTAACTCTGCAGAGAAAAAACATCTGCAGTTGTACAAGCAGGGCAGTAGCAATAAGTGTTTACTTGGTACTGGACATTATAGAAGAGCAAAATTGTAATCATTTATATGGAACATAAAAAGAGGAGAGAAAAAATAATTCAACCCCTGAAGATTATTCTTATAGTTGAGAAGGTCAGTCTATTTGGTTGATCAATAAGAAGACTGAGAAGTGTTTTGCCTCAGGAAGAAAGACTAATGAAGATGTTAGTAAAGAGCTTTTCAATCCAGAAGAGAAAAGAATTATAAGAATTAATGACTGGAAGCTGAAACCAGGCAAATTTAATTTGGGAACATAGCAGAAGGTGAGCAGTGAGAGTGAATAATACTGAAGCAAACTACTAAGAAAACAGTGGATTCTCCATAATTTTATTTTTTATGAAGTGGTACCTTAAGTATTGTTCTTCAGAAATGTAATTGTTTCTACGTGTAGTCAATTTTGTTTAAGATGGAAAGCTTTGATTTCTTTTTACTCTGGGGTATATCCTTTAGTCTTTCTGTTACTCATGTATAATGAAAGTTGACAAGAACTGTACTTCATAAAGGCAGGAAATGAGAACATTGGTCTAAAAAAGTTGTTTTAGTTATGGAAGGCAGAAAATTTGTAAGAAGTGCTGTAAGAGAGGAGTTATAATACACCTTTAAGGTTCCCTCTGAGGTGTGGGATGGATGGAAGTTAAATTGGAACCAGCAGCTTCCAAAACCTTCCTTGAGTCCATGTGTTGAAGCTAAAGCACATCACAAATTTTCTCTCTGCTGACAATATCCCTTAACTAGTGATCTCTGTGACAGCACTGCTATTGCAATCACCAGCACCTAAATTGAGAAAACAGAGTGAAGGGAATAGAGAAAATATCCTTGAAATTTATTCAGAGGATTCTCCAAATTTTGGAATTGAGGTGACAAAGTAGTGGGCCTAGCCTATGATAGAAAATACAGCTGGATTTTTAGAGGATTTTTGCTAAAGAATTTGTGCTTCAAAGGTGACAGTAAAGTAGCAGCCAACCACAAGAGCAGAAAATAGACTAAATTGCTTCTACCTGTTTCTCTCTATTTAAAATGACACATTATATAGATATGACACATAATATTTATATTTCATGATACTTTCAGTATTTATTGCAGCAACAAGTTGGTACCCAACAAGTCTGTTGCTGTATCAGAAGAACACATCTGTGACAGAAAATCATAGACCATCCCTAGCTGTTGTTCTTAGCTCTGCCTTCAAACAGGAAAAGTGAGACCTTTTTAGCTGACCCTGGAGACACTAACATATCTCCTTCACTGGCCCATTTTTGTGTCTCCTCAGAGCTCATCAGTATGTGTTCATAATGATATATGCTAGTCCAAGACACTGTTTGCACACAGTCTTCCTGTGAAAAGGATGGAGATGTGAAAACAGGCTACAGCATATCTGTTTTTCATTCTTTTCTGCAGACATTTCTCCTGCAGGTTGTGCAGAAAAGCAAAGGAGGAGCAATGGAACCATTATGCCTATTCACTTACACCTTTGCTCTTTGGTGTACTACAGGTTTTCTGATTTCAGTGCCCTGTGATTGTGAAAACTGATAGAGTTTCCTCAGCTGTGAGAGATGTCTTCACTGTATTTAGGGAGAAGTGGGCACTGTAGCATCCTGAGCTATGTCTACCATGGTTAGGAAGTATTGGTGCTTTAAGAGCTGAAGCTGCAGGTGGCTTCAGCCTCGAGCAATTAATTCCTGACTTTAGGTGAAAAATAAAACAAAGTGGGAAAACAAAGCAAGAATGTGTATGAGACAAGATAAGGGATTATTGTGAGCTGTAATTAGTAACCTGTCAGAAGTAAAAGAATGGCTCATGAACAAGTGGAATTATCCAATCATGTCAGTTGTTCAGGTGCATGTGTGATAAGGGGTAATGAATCAAAAGTGAAAGAATACCACGTGCTTGGGGAGTGGTGGAGGAAAAAAGGATATATAAGCAGTGCAAAGCTTCAATAAAGCGTTGAAGCCTGATGCCTGAACACATCTCGGAGCTGGTCATTTCTTCATCCACTGCAAGGAAGCTCCTCTTAAATTGCAAGTCTCTACAAGAGTTGAGTTTTTGGAAATCCTGTACCTCCCACAATGAAGTCTGAATACCCTCTCCAGTTCTTTAGCAGGAGCCGATGCCTCCTCAGACTGAATTAGGTCTTTCACATAACGCAGGAACACAAAACTACCCCTGACTCTTGCTGTAGGGTCCATCAATGTGTCCATGGAGTTCTTTCAGAGCCAGAGAAGTTTACTTGTATGGAAGAAGCTGAATATTTCACTTACCCCATTGATCCCCTGAGTTCACAGGGAAATTAAGAGGGCAAACCTTCTGCACAGATAGGCATGCAGTTCTAGCTGGCCTGAAGACATCATGGTTTCTACAGGACCTGCACTTTAAGGGCCTTCTTCTGCTGCAGCTGCCACAGACCTGACAAATAACTGCAGGTAGAGAGAGAATAGCCTGATGCAACATGATTTTTTCTGTATTAATTGATTTTCTGCTTTGGCTTCAAAGGTCAAGGAAGGATTCAGATGAAGGAAGGATTCAGATGTTGCACCTCAGTCTCTTGCTCATGTAATAACATTTCTTGACTGATAGAAGTGAATCCTAGTGAGGACAGGATATCACTACATGCACTTTGTGAGCATTGTTCTGTTTAAAAATATGGTAGAACTTTTGTTAAAGACAAGGAGCTGGTGGACTCCAAAGGCCTCTTAGGCCTGAGGAGAGCAATGGTCTATAAAAGCAACTTGTTTTGAGACTGTGATTTATAAGTCTCAAACTGCTGGCATAACATGCCTCTGGTTTAAGTTGTATAGAGGATAAGAAAGGCATGTCATTCAAGAATTTTTTGTCTGGATTTGGGAAAATCTTTGATGACTAGATGTTGACCTCATTCAACAGTCATGCATAGTGTTTTCTCTTATATTTTTTAAACATATTTAAAATACTGTGTTTTTAAAAAGCAACAATTTTCAAATGCTTAATGACACAAACAAAATATATACTGAAAATACCAACACAAGAACAGCCGTACTGAAGCCATAATAATGGCTGCAGGTAGAAAGACCAGAGTGCATTTAGCAAGTAACAAGACCTAGTATCCTGTCTCCAGTCAAGAGCAGATCCTTAGGAAAAAAAAGTGTATGAACAAGGTAAACTTGGAAACCAGGAAAGAGATACTCCCCTTTATACTCGTTCCAAGCTGCCAGGTTTCAGAAAGAAAAACTGCACCTACACTTTTCCATGTGGGTCCTACTTTCACGTATTCATGTCTTTGCTCTTACAATTAATCTATACTTTTAGCATACAAATGGTCATTATTTGGTAATGAGCTCTCTGGCCAAATTGCAAATGTGAAAAGTTCTTATTTAAAAGAAAATTTTACTTGATAATTTAATTTAGTCCCTCCTAATTCTGCTGCAATGAGAATCAGTGAATACAGCAATTTTTCAGTGTGATAAACAGTGAATACATCCAGCAATTTTTCAGTGTGATAAACAGTGAATAAATATTCACTAGCCCTTTCCTTTACTGCCTTTCTACACTGTATAGCATCTTATATACATCTATAAATCACCTTGTCCAAGCTAAAAGGTTTAGCTGGCCTTCCCTTTTCTCCTCTTTTGGAATGTGGGTGAGGTTACTAAACACTGGCATTCTCACATTTGAAATGCTTTGTACATCATGGACTCTCAGCTGTTCATTCACCCCTTGCTAGAAATCAGCACAAAAATAAGATTGCTGGGGCACCATGAACAGCAAACAATAGACACTGTCAGCTCAGTAGAGCACTTGGTTGCATAATGATGTAATTTAAATTCTTTAGCATATTAAGACAGTAAAATGCACAAATCAAATTCCTAACCACTCTTTAAAAATATTTTATACCTTAAAAAAAAAAAAAAATCAGAGTCAGTCATGTTCCCATGGAATTACAGAAAAATATGTATTATTTTCTTGACATCATTTAAGAATTTTGGAGTTGCATGTTAAAGCAAAATTGTGCATCAGCAGAATTAATGCTGGAAATGTTACAGGTTTTTGTCACAGCTGCTATGTTATCAAGTAATGATAAAAATAAGTCAGGAAGATGGGTTTGGTAATTGGTCACAAGGACCAACATCCAAAGATAAAAAGTCTCTTTGTGTACAGGGTACATTGCCCCAAGGTGGTATTACTATGTAATTTTTGCAGATTTAATTCTTGCATTGACAGGTTTTTCTGAAGAACTGCACTTTTGATGCTAAGTGCTGAAGAAGCTCCTGTAGAAGGCAGCTCAGGAAAGGAAGGGGAAGGCATGATAGAGAAAATGGAAGACAGTAGAGCCTAATGGAGCACAAAATGAATTTTCTCTGCCAGGGGCAGCATTTGGCAACAAGGAATATTTGCTAGTATTTTGTGACTACAGAATTTGGGACCTTTAGGGCTCTGTCTTATTACCAACATAGTTGTTTAGTCCAATTACACAAAATATTTCAACCAACTAGTTAACGGCAAATGACAGTAAAAATGAAGACAAAGAGCAGAAGATTAATGAGGAAAAATAAAAACCTGTTTGTAACAGCCATACTCGCAAGCATACTCATGTGTGAGGGCTCCAAAAATTTCCAGCAGTTGTAGATATTTCCATCTTTTTTTATTCTCTTCCTCCAGACCTGACTGAAGGATGCTGAATCTATGTGCAAGAACCTTTCCTTCTTCACCTTCTGGGAAAGAAGTGAAGAGAAAAAAGTAATACTCAGGGAATTTTAAAAGCTACTAACTAAAATTTAAAAACTGAGGCTGTAATGGGATTTGAAAATAACATAATAACTAGTAGCCTGCTAGGATTTAGGAAAAATGAAAGAAGGATGAAGCATTAGGTAGTACTGGAAAGAGAGGCATAACAAGATATACAAGGGGGAAGAACTGAAGGGAGAATAGAAGAAGGAGGGATAGAAACTGAGGGAAGCAAGACTTGCAATATAGAGACTAAAGGGACAGACAGATTTGGAACCAGACAGCAGAAAGAAAAAGGAAAGAAAAAGGAAGGAAAGGAGATTGAAGAAATAAAAATAGAAGTAGCAAAGAACAGAAAAAAAGAGTGAATGAAGAATGAATAGGATAGACACATATTCTAGTTTTCTTCAATGCATTTCCATGCAGAAGTTATGCATGGAAAAGCAAAAACCATAAAAGCAAAACCACAGTGATTTTGCACAGCCAAACAAATATAAATCAGCATTGCTTTTCTTCCAGTCACAGACATAATTGGCCTCTTATTTGTTCAATGTTTTACTTTTGGGGGGGAAATTTGGACATCCGAGCACTGGTACAACCAGCTCTTGTGTTTTATCTAAGTAATTTAAGAAGCTACCCCATTTGCCCTGCTGATGTCATACAGCAAATGATTTCCTCAGGGACTAAGTTTAAGCATGGACCAACAGCATCAGTTTTGCATACCTGGCTTTTGTCATTGCTATAATGTGATTATAATGTATGTAAGTCAGAAAGATTTAAATAGAGCACATACAAATAGTACTAATGTCAAATAGACCTCCTCCTTTCTAAAAGTCTAATGAAAACACTCTTAATATAGATTATACATTGCATGAGATTTCTTTAAATCACTAAAATCCATTCAGAGACTACAAGCATATCTTTGTTACAGCAACGTGGCATTGCCTGGCATCCACTAGTTTATATCTAGCTGAATGATTTACTGTGCATTTATCATAGAAGCATATTTGGGTTTCTTTTGAATATAACAGCAAGTTTCAGAATCTTTAATATGAAAAAGATTAGAAAATTCCTGTTTGATATATATATTTTTATCAATCACTCTCTCATCTTTAATGTCATCCCATAGTTTTGCTTTAGACAACTAGAAAACTATTAATAACAGAAAATAGTGAGATTTTTTATAATAGTGAAGAAGTTTTATAGCCTGATTTGGTATTGCCATCCAGTTAGGGATATAAAAGAAAGAAAGAAAGGGTGGTTAATAGAGTAAAGCAGAGTTAATGTAATATTAGCTCTCCTGGTTGACCAAAGTAGGAAATAGGGTCTTCCTAAACCTTTTTAGCTCATGGATTGGAAATAGAGCTAGATAGAAGAATGAATGAAGCAGAGAACCAGAATCTTTCTCTCTAGTGAGCTATCCACTGGCTGTGTGAGCAGGGCTCATGAAAAACCCTCACACCTCTCACAAGTCCTCTTTCTGGCTGTACTTGAAAGACTTTTTTGCCACTGACAACCTAACTCTTACTCTGGAGCATCGTTCATGAAAAAGTCATGGATGTATGGGCTGAAAGAGTCTTGTCTACATCAGACTGTTTACAGAAAATTCTCTGGCAAAGCTAATGAAATTTGTCACTCTAACTGTCAGGTTCTTTTTCTAGAGAAGGTGGTAAGCTGAACCTTCAGCTTCATTGTAAAACTGCTGCTTGTGAGTGCTGTGTGTCAGGGCACTGCTGGGCAGGGCAGAGCTGTGGGGATCTGGAGACTGACACTGCTGCATCATCGCTGGGGCTGCTGCAAGTCATGTTGTCCCATATTTCATGTGTCAAACACCTTCCACCTCGGTGGCAAGGTTGGAGACTTATTGAAAAATCTGTAACATCTTATTAAAATTTAATAGCTTAAATCTTATATTTTTATAGGAAGATATCAATATTATATATACTGGAAAAAAGCAAGACAGGGATTTCAGGGCATGAAAGGCAGCTTGCTGTTCCAGGTGGTTTATAAAGTCTGACAACACTCAGTTTCACCCTGTAGTACAGTTTTTTTAAACTGTCCCCAGCCTAACAACTGTACAAGAGTGTGGTGACAGAAGGGAATACTTGATATATTTATAAACAAAATATAAATTATTTCCTATCCTTAGGGGAACAGATAAGCACCTCCAGTCTAATGTGATGCTTTTAGAGACCAGAAGAAAAAAACAGAAAGTTGATCTTTTGGTGTATTTAGGCTTTGTATATCCGACCGTGAGCTTGTTTAATTTACTACACAGTCCCTCTCATTCCTAATTAGGTATCTGCTTGCTAGAATCATCTCTCCTTTCTGCCTCCTCTCAAGGACAGAGGCAGGTCCCAGGGTTTATATTCTAAGGCTGTACGTCAGCACAGCCTGACTGGCCACCGGGTGTCACTGTTTGACAGAGATAAACTTTGGTAGGCTAAAAAAAATCCAGATAATTTCTCAGTTTGGATGATAGAAGTCGCAGGTTTCCTTCTAAATTCGGCTTCCCCATCTATCCCCTCAGTGGATGGAGTTTTAAAGACAATTTATGAGTGGGTTGCTTTTGTTTTGAATGGATTTTTTTTTTTTGAGTGGATTTTTTTTTTTTTTTTAATGAGAAAAATGAGAACTTCTGAATGTTTGGGGGATGCTATACTGCTAAAAATTGTCAATGAGATTTATTTTCTGGCATTAGAATCCAAACTGGAGATACAAATCCTACCATTGCCTTTGTGGAAGAAAAAATAGGGCTGAATTAATAAGTAAAATCTGTTCCCCAAAATTTTCAACATAGAGTGTTAGATTTCTAGTGTTTTTCAGGACAACACAGAGCCTACTGAGGCTTGTGGCTAGATGTAAGGGAAAAAGACTGACCTGAAATTGGCCAAAACTATAAAATAACTCTCCAAGAAAATCTTCTTTCAAGAAGCTTAAGCACAACCACTTATTTAAAAGTGAAAATACTTACATACCCTTAAGAGAGGGAATACTTCAGTATAACTTCAGAATCTCTTATCCAGGTGATGAGAGGAAAGTAGAAAGCAAAATACAATATATTTTCTCTCTTAACAAGTAATGTAGCTGAGTGTCATGCCCTTACAGTGAACAGTTGAGAAGTACAGCAAATTAATTAAAAAATGGGTAGTTACCCAGAAAAGGAGGCTAAATTAATTGCAGGGAAATGGGAAAATGAAGACAGTACCTCAAGGAAATATACATTCCGAGTGAAGTAAAATCATTGAGTGCGAAAGAGATCAAAGGATTTATTGCCTCCTGTCTAATAGCAATGGAAGGATTTATGGCCCCCCAAACCTGTGGCTTCCAGAAGAATGTACTTACCCCAGTGTCTGCTAAATGTGGATAAATTCCTTCCCTCACAAGCTCTCTAAAATGTGGAAAGATTTACTTCCTCTGAACAGTCTGCCTCAAACAAGCAGCTACAAAGTGTGCCACAGATGGTGCACTTTCCTTCTCTTCAAGGAGAGAATTTCACAGAAGGGGCCTAAAAACAAGTAAACATTTTTTCTGAGTTAAAAAAAATGAATACAACTAAAATTAAATTAAACATTATGAATCTACAGAGGCTGGTTAGAAAGAATTTAATACCTTTCAAGTAAGGTATTACTTAAAAACAATTATATAAGGCAATCTAATATGATGATTCAAAGGCAAGATCATCAAGTATATAGATATTTCACTTTATAATGAATTTTATAATATTCTAAAATAGTTGTGATATGTAGCCACGATGATCTAAGAGTTCACAGAGACTTAATACCTTCATTTGTCTACTTGCACAGCTGGGAAACCGGGCAAGAGTTCAGGCAGACACGATCTGCTTCAGAACTAAAAGAAACAGCAAACATCAAGCCACAATTTTGCAGCTTCTGTTTCAAATCCGGGAAAAGTTTTGTGCGCCTGAAAGCAAGTCTGCATTTTTCCAACTACATCATTGGGCCAATAAAAGACATTTACTCTGCCCATAAATCTTTCCTTGCTATCATTAAAATGTTAGAATAGGTTTAAAGCTTTCAGATGTTAGTGGCTGTTATGTAATAAAGAAGTTGATTATACATAAAACACTGCTTATGTGGAATAGCAGTCAGGTTCAAAGAATCAGTGACTTCAGAGACTATGAGGATAAATGAGAGCTTGACCAAAAAATGGAAGCTGAAGTTGAGCATGCCTCCAGCTAAGCAATTCTGTCTGCTGTCGGGCATTCCAGATCAATTCCCAGCTGCCAAGAGTTACTAAAGGCCAGAAAGGTAGAAGTGCCCAGCAGAGGCACTTGGTCAGGATTATTTTCTTTTTAAATGGAAACTTTGTACAGGAATACTGAAGCTGTGGTGATGTTCACTGGGAAGCAGTTTCAGTGCTAAGATGAATATCTGACAGAAGGACATCAGGGATGTTGTGCCTGGACTGTCTGATGCCCACCTGACTTGGTGCACCTAAATGGCAGTTCTGAACGTGTATCCACCTCATTCCTTCTGTTGTAACAAAAATAGCTTGTAATAAAATGTTAAATACTTGTTGGGCCAGCGAGAAACAGAGCAAAATCGGTGGTTTAAATATTGTGAGCAGTGACTGCTTACAGGCAGTAAAATGGATCAATGAAGAGGGGAAACGGGTGAGGAAGTTTGAATCTGAAGGTAAATCATAGGTAAGTGCTGATAAAACTTGCTGATAAAACAGCTGAGGAACTGAAGACAATAAAAGTGGAAAATTGTGTACCTGGGTTTTCCCATCTCAGACAAGCATGCCTGAGGTAGGTGTCATCTTCTTCGCATGCATTAGCTTCTTTCTCATTTAGAAAGGAAAATAATTTAACTCTCAGAAGGGCACAAAGGCTTAGAAAACTATTTCTCTTGTAGCTCTGATCTGCAATATATAGGTCACTTTTGCTATATACTGGTAAGTAGCATCAGATTCCTTGGACAAGTGGAGACCATCACCTACGAACATCTGTGCATACCAGCATAAGACAGCAGCATAGGCAAGTAGGAAAAATACTGTGGAATGGCTAGTAGAGAGGATGGCTAGTAGGGCTGGAAGAGTCAAAAAGTTCTCCATTGCCAAGGATTTTTTAAGGGAACTATACTTCCTCAGGAAAGTATTTCTGTCATCACTTAATAGAAGGTGACCCGGGGCCTAGATCTTCTTGTCTTTTCCTTCTCACTTGTGCTTTTGTGGGGCATGACTTTCCTGTGAAAAGCACCAATAGTATGAAGTTAATTAAAAATTAGGCTCTATAGAGAGGGGCAAAGCTGTAGTCATTTGCAAGTAAGTATAGGCACAACAAAGTTCTCCACAGAGGCTAATCTATCCTGTTAGGTTTGTAGTCACAGCTCAAGAGCTTCTGAACTAGTACTTTGTGATGGGTTGACCTTGCCTGAATGCCAGGTGCCCACCAAGCCACTCTATTACCCCCCTCCTCAGCAGGACAGGGAGGGGAGAAAATAAGATGGAACAAAAAAAAGAAAAAAAATCCCCAACCCCAAACTCCTGGGTTTGATAGAAGCAAAGCAAAGCTGTACATGCAGAAGCAAAAGAACAAAATATTTATTCTCTACTTCCCATCAGCAGGTGATGTTTGGCCACTTCCCAGGAAGCAGGGCTTCGTACGCATAGCGGTTGCTTTAGAGAACAAATATAAATAACAAATGCCCCCCTTCCCCCTCCATTCCCCTTGCTTTCATTTCTGAGCAGATGTCACATGATATGGAATATCCCTTTGGTCAGTTTGGGTCAGCTGTCTTGGCTGTGTCCCCTCCCAAGACCTTCCCCACCCCCAGCCTACTGGGGGGCAGAAATGTTGGAGAGACAGCCTTGGTGCTGTGCTAGCGCTGCTCATCAGTAACCAAAACACTGGGGTGTTATCAACACCTTTCTAACTACTAATACAAAACACAGCACAGAGCTACCCAGCAGTGAGAACATAGCCCTGGAGCAATGGGATGATGCCTTCCCATTCCACTGTTTTCACTGGTACAGGGAGGTCCAGCATCTGAAGAACAAGAAACAGGCGCAATTCCTGCCTCATTTTTATTTGACACCAATCTGAACTTGTACTGCCTATTCTGCATAGGTATTGCAGCAAACGGACAAAGAACAGCGCTTGGGCAGGTGTTGGTTCTCAGCACTCCTCCGCATCATGCTGTGTTTGCCTTGACACTTCATTGTGGGTCTTCACAGATGAATATGAAGAGAAGTGTCACTGCACTGAAGGTGCACTTAGAAAAGCAAAAAGCTACTATTTTCTGGCTGGCTTGCTTGTTTATGCTTGCAGTGGGAATGACCATTCCTGAAATCCCATTGTTGTCTAGGGGTCAGTTGATCACTGAAGGTGCACTTAGAAAAGCAAAAAGCTAATATTTTCTGTCTGACTTGCTTGTTTATGCTTGCAGTGGGAATGATGATTCCTGAAATCCTATTGTTGTCTAGGGGTCAGTTGATTGAACTTCTGGAACCTCCATTCTGGTGTGTGGTGGGTTGGTCCTGGCTGGCAGCCAAACTCCCACCCAGCTGCTCACTCACCCTCCCCTTTCTCCATGGGGGACAGGGCTGGGGAATAGGAAGAAGAGGAGCAAGAAAGTTCATGGGTTGATACAGAGAGGGACATCTGTTACCACTTACTGTCAGGGGCAAAACTGACTTCATGAAAGTTAATTTATTGCCAACGACTATAAATATTTATTTACTGATTTGGCTATGGAGGGAAAAAATACAAAAAAGAAACAAACACTTACACACAGGGAAAACACTTTTCCTCCTGCTTTCTTCCTCCTCCTCCTCTGGCCTTGGTGTTTCCTCTGCTGTTTATCACTCTTTTTCTTCCCTCCTCCTCTCTCTGGGGTGTTTTCTGCCCTTTGAAAACACACTTTCCCAGAGGTGCCACCATCTTGGCTGGGAGCTCAGCCATGCCCTGCGGTGGGTCAGTTGGAGCTGGCTGGAACCAGCTATGTCCAGCTCGGGGCAGCCCCTGCCTCTCCCCACGCAGACCCCCCCTGCAGACTCCCCCTGCCAGAACCTCAGCACCTGCACTCAAAACAGATGCCACCACCACAAGAAACACGTGTCAAAAAGGCTTTTTGAGTCTCTTGTGGCACAAATACTCAGGAAAAACATGGGTTGAGGGGGGAATCATAAGAGAGCTGGAAAACAGGATGCAGCAACCTCAACCATATTTCACACTGACCATGGCTCCCATTTGTGTCGATATGGTCACAGCCAACAGGAACACTGCAAGGGGCAGCTTCACCTCTGTGGTCTGTTAAAAAGTAATGTCACAATCAGCTTTTTTTTGTTGTTTGTTTTATTGCTCTTTGGTCTCCTGACAAGCTCATTATTCATTTTCCACAAGGGCAGCACTCCTGAAATCCATTAGATGCCCGGTAGTGATGAGATTCTTGGTTGTCTGCCTCCATTTCATGCAGCCTCCCTGTCCCTCCTGTAGCTCCTTGTCCAAAGCAGACCTAGGCTGCAGCTCCTAGAAGTGGAACCCTTCCCTACATGCTGGCCTTGGTGGGTCACTGTCCCCATCAGCCAGGGCAATTTGGTGCATGCCTGGCCCATCGTAGGGCTGTGGAAGGGACCGGGCTGTTTAGAGGGGAGGTGGGACCTTTTAATGTATTTTTGAAAATCTCTCTCCAGAACCTTGTATCTGTATTAACACCTTCTGTAGCACCAAGTGTACAGCTGCCTGATAATAGCAACACTTAATATTAAAATTTAAATAAGAATCAGATTTGAAAAAAAAAAAGCTTCAAAACAAACACTTGGAGTTGTCTTCAAGCTGCTATGTGATACTAAAAAAAGCATATGAAGGAGTGATTGCATTTTGGAAAACTACTTTACATGGATTTTTTTTTTTCTCTATACACATCACTGCTATTGTGTTACTGTGCTTATGTTTATATATATATATATGTATATATACACACAAATATAGGTAAACATTTCTAACCAGAGCAATGCAGAAACTGAATTTCAGTGTAGAGCAGTTTTCAGCCCAACAAGCAATGGTGATTTTTTAAACTAATTTTTGAGTGATAGAATATTTTAAAAAATATATTTATCTCAGCCTGTGTGAACATGCCGGAATATTTTGATGACAACTGTAGTCCAAATGGCAAGGTCCCGTTACAAGAAATTAGTCACAGATGTAGTCCTTAGGCCAAATTATGGCCAAAAGATGACTGAAAATAAAATGTTAAGAAATAGCTGTGATATGTTTTAATCTATTAAATGCAAACTGGGCATGATCAGTAGGTTCTGACATATTTTTACTCACTAGTAGCACTGTGGGGCAATGCAGGATCAGCCGCTGAAAACTTTCAGCTCCCATCCCCCTCCCCTTTGGCAGCTGTTGACCATCATTTCTCAATCAGGTCCACTTCTTCAGTATGTCAGTGAGCTGCAGAAGTTGGGAGCAATGACTGTGAGCTGCATATTAAGTACCTGAGTTCCTTGTGCAAAGTTTGAGCCTGCAAGATCATGCAGCCTTTTTTTTCCTGGGAGGCATGAGTGAGTGGGTACAGCTGAGGCAGGGACACGGCAGGATGAAGAGTGGAGGAACAGGACAATGACAGCAATGTCATGTCAAGCCCAAGAAAATGAAGGGATTATCATTGATGTCAGTGGAATTTGGAGCAGATCCAATGCCTTACATCAGATAGATGCTGGTCTTCAAGGTTCTGCAAGTCCTCTTGCCTCAAGAGCATCCCTCGGAACCCTCTGCTCCATGGCACACATGTCCCTGCAATACTCTCTGTGTCCAGAATATCTCTTTTCTCTGGGAATATTGCCATTCTTTCAGATTACTGTACAGAAGATTGTATATCTTTTTTCTGCTTCTGTCTCAGGACTTTTATCACTGAGGGAGAGGCAAAGAGTGTGCTTTGTATTTTCTCAGGGAAAGTGATTATTTTTGCATTTCCACTATTATGAGGTCCTGGTCCCTGGAGGTATTATGCAAACTAAGACCAACTTTTTATCACTATCAAAAAACCCTACTTTTTTCCTGAACTCATTGGTTGGGATCTAATCCCAATACAAGATTCTAGGCCTGGAGAATGCAGAGTTGCTCCCTGACTGCTGTTAAATGCCATTGATCATTTATCTGAAGATTATGATGTGAGTTTAGGCACTTGCATCACACATGGATATCTAAATGTGAACACATAACCATAGGTATTTAAACCTTAAATTGAATCATACTCACTGTTCCTCAGAAATTTTCTTGTGTCTGTTGTCAAGCAGTCTTTTCCATACCATATTTGTACTCTCCTTCCATTTCACATCTCCCAAAAAGCCAAAGTAAACAAATTGTATCAATAACAGCAACTTCCATCCACTTGCGTGCTGTCTGTTTCAGTTACATCACGCACATTCCCAGTTGCACTGCCTATAGAAGACTTCTGAATTTCTTCAGTATGTAGTGAATTTATATGTCAGAGCCCAAATTTATTTCCTCTTCATTCAAGTCTAGATCCAAATCATTCTCTTTTAATGTGTTGGAATTTTGCCTTAGTGTGCTGTATTTTTCTGGATATATTAAAAAGGATGCCGTCTCAGTATTTAGTCCCAAGTCCTAAATAGTGTCCTATCTTTGATGTGCTAGCATCCTTTCATAAGGCACAGTGTTGCCATTTCTGGGAGAGGATTGCTTCCAACAAGGTCTCTTCCAGTGGGTGAACAAACCCAGGACATTGGGAAGCCCCAGGGCTGCCATGTTGAGCATGGGTGGCAAATATGTGGGTCCTGAGCAATTTAAGTACAGCTTCCATGCAGAAGCCATGAAAACACAGGAGCTTCTGGTTGATCTGCAGGAAGAATGAGATGGCCTCCTTGTTCCATCCTCATCACACCGAGGCGTCGTGGGACACCTTCATTCCAGCGTGGAGCCATGGTTGCCAGTGCAGTGTGTCCAGAATTTCCCCTTTCTGAAGCATGTGGTGTCTGGTGGGTCTTGGTCACCTGAAGTTTCTGTCTGAAGTTTATAGATCTGGAAAGGACACCAATTCCTACTGCAAAGTGACAGATGTAGATGTACCACTACTGCACAAGGTGAGATTTTCTTCCATTCATGTGTTTGTGGTCATTTGATTTCAACAGTGTTGTGACCAAACCCAGTTAACTATGGTGAAAGGCAGTGTTGGGATAGGGGTTCTCAGATATTTACCCCAGGCTCTCCCTGAGGATGCTTACTGGATATGACAGAATTCTACTGGAACAGAGAGAAGATGTTCAAATCTGAAGGAAAGCTTGCATATCCAAATGCTTCTCTGCAGTATTATGTTTTTCCCTCTTGCTGAATCAGCAGATTGTTATTTACCCTACAAACCTTTCTTTCATGAAAAATTTATGGTTTCACAACAATCAGCTCACATCTGTGTTCCCTGCAGGATAGCTGCAACAGTATACAGACATTTTGCTGCCCGACAGCTTGCATATTATTTCTTTATAGTTTCTCTTACTTATCACTATTTTATTTGTTGTTTTTTATATTTTCCTCCAAGTACGAATCTGATTCAACCCAAAACTTTATGGAGAGACAACAAGAAGGACTGCTGGGTCATGCTAACATTAGAGAAGGAGCCTCAGGAAAACCACGTAGTTTATACAAATATGAGATTAATAACACCTGTGAGCTGACATCTAGACTTTTAATCTTGTTCTCTATCTGGTTAGGAATTCAGGAAGCAGAAAATTCGTCATGTCTGGTAGTCCTGGGTTGTTACAGATCCACTGAGTGGATCACAATGATAGAGGAGTCTTTCAGTCAAAGTTAAAATCAGTTAAAATACGATTTAAAAATTAGTCTGGGTTTCTGCTAAGAGGTAGCCCATGTTTCCTTCAGGTTTGTACTACTGCTCTCCAAGAAAAGCTCTGAGTAGTTTTCAACAGGTTGTTTCATTGTGGTGAATTCACTATACTGTGGTATATATAATTATTCTGGCCCCAGAATAATTTATTTCTTGGTATCAAGAGCCAATACAGCTATAAAACTATACAGCTAGAAGCTGAACACGAGCAGACAATGAGCGCTTGCAGCCCAGAAGGCCAACCGTATCCTGGGCTGCATCAAGAGAAGCGTGTCCAGCAGGTCGAGGGAGGTGATTCTGCCCCTCTACTCCGCTCTTGTAAGGCCCCACCTGGAGTACTGCGTCCAGTTCTGGAGCCCCCAACATAAGAAAGACATGGACCAGTTAGAACAAGTCCAGAGAAGGGCCACCAGGATGATCCGAGGGCTGGAGCACCTCTCCCATGAGGACAGGCTGAGAGAGTTGGGGCTGTTCAGCCTGAAAAAGAGAAGGCTCCAGGGAGATCTTATAGCGGCCTTCCAGTACCTGAAGGGGCCTACAAGAAAGCTGGGGAAGGACTTTTCATAAGGGCAACTAATGACAAGACAAGGGGAAACGGGTTTAAACTGAAAGAGGGGAGGTTTAGATTAGATATTAGGAAAAAGTTCTTCACTGTAAGGGTGGTCAGACACTGGAACAGGTTGCCCAAGGAAGTTGTTGATGCCCCCTCCCTGGAAGTGTTTAAGACCAGGCTGGATGAGGCTTTGAGCAACCTGATCTAGTGGAAGGTGTCCCTGCTGATGGCAGGGGGGTTGGAACTAGATGATCTTTAAGGTCCCTTCCAATCCAAACCATTCTATGATTCTATGATTCTATTTGGATTTTGTTGTTGAATCTAAAAGGATAGGATGGAGAGGGAATAACTTTTAGGACAGACAAATAATGTACAAATCTTTCCTGTGTTGCTAAGCATTTCTGAAATTCCCATCATTTTTCAAAGTCTAGCTAGGAAGACAGACCAGCTGGTTACCCACATGAACTCTCTGGTGGGGATGAAGAAGCCTGCTGGTTATCCCACTAAGCCATTTGGAAGTGACAGCTTGCAGGATCTTGGGATGTACACACAGGAGAGGAGTTCAAGCCTGTTGGAAGCTGGTAACGTCTGGATGAAGGGGAGAGGATGAAGTGCAATCTGTGGTGTGGGAGAAAAGTGAGAGTCCTAGATTTCCAGCCAGACTGTTCTGCAGTGCCTTCTCCCTATAACTGATTTATTGTGTATCAAACACAAGTAGAACACACAATAACACAGACAGCTGTCTCTGAGGGGGGTACCTGTCATTGCTCTTTGACATCCTGTTCCTGTCAATGACCCATCCAAAACTTGGCCAGCTCCTCTATCCTTGGTTGAGGTGTTTATAGTATACAGGTAACCTCAAACCTTTCATTTCAATAGTGCAACAGGCCCAACAAAAACCCTAGGTCAATTCTATTTAATTAATTTTTATTGAAGTCACTGGATAGTTATATCAAGTTCAACCACTCTGATCAGTTTTTTAGCAGGAAGCAACACATCAGCTCTGTCACATCAGTGAGGCTGTTCTGTGTTCACAGTGGGAAACAGAAATGCTTTCGTGTTTTGCACACAAGAGTCTGACAGAAAGGTGGGTGACTGTGTACAGAGGGGATTTCTCTGGGATCCTGTCAAAATTCCCAGGTAATTCTTATCTAAGACTGGATAGAGTCTTCTATTTCAGTTTCCCTGCTCCAGTCCTTTCAATCCTTCGAACTTGTAAGTGGGTCCTCTGCTGTGGATATTATCTGGCATCCTGTGCATTTCTGATCCCTCTGTGTTCTCAAAAGACAGAATACTTGTTAGAGGTCTGTTTTGCACAGTTTTTTTTCAAGATATAAAGGGAAATGCAGCAAAGGTAAACAGAAGCACAGCAAGGACTTGACAGCTGTGGGTTCTAAACATAAATTCTTCTTTACCTAGACTTGTGAAAAAAATATGCCAATTATTTTTAAAGTCACAATTCTTTCTCATAAGATAGAAAAGCAAGTCTTCAGCAGTGCCAGCTACTTGCTTGGCACATGTTTTAGGCATTATTTAGTATTTAACAAACAAAACATCTTAGAAAACTGGATTAACCAGCTGGCATTTGCCAGTTCTGACTTTGTTAAAGCAAGTAGGTCATATTTACCAAGCTTTAATATGACCACAAATCGCAAAATGCATATTCTATTTGCTGTATGGAATACTGTTATTTTAACTTAGCTTTAACTTTAACGGAAAGAACAATTTTCTTAAGTGTTTTGAGACTGCAGATATGTATTTGGAGAGATAGCAGTTTGCTTTTTTTTTTTTTTTTTTTTTTTTTTTTAAGTGAGAAAGAGTCTATACTGTAAAGGTGAAAGGATGTCCTTCTTCTATTGGGACCAGATTAGTGGGTTTACAAGGTAACCAAGGCCAGTCCAAAGGGGATAATGTAGCAGAATCTGCTGTGACAAAAGGAAAAGTTGCAAGTTCAGAAATTACTAATGTAAAAATAAGAATACCAGAATAAACCAAGACAAGTGCTCAACCTTGAAATATGCATTAGATCTAAATTCAGAGAACTATACAAAAGAAAATAAAGAAAAATTTTTGAGGATGGAGCCTTCTGAACTTCCAGGGAGCTCAGGTGCCGGCTGAATTTTGGGTTGTCTCAGCTCTGGTGTACTGGATGAGGCACTGACATCTAGTGGGAAAAGAGCTTCCTGCACGTAAGTGCGTTCAAGTCACTGCACATCAGCATCATGTTTAAAACGTTAATGCAAAAAATATCTCGAGCATACAGATAGGTGATGCTCCCAAGCGTCCTGTCTGCTAACTGCAAAGCATTGCAGGAACTCTCTACACAAGACGAGCAACTCTATCATCTGTGTCTTCTCTTTTTTTGGCTTTCTTTTTTTTGGCTGAACAGCAGGTGACTCAGAACACTTGTGGTTCTTGTGCTTGCAAATACAGCTAATAAAGAGTGTGGGAGCCCTGAGGGGTGTCTGAACACAGAGTGCAAAGCACCTGGCTCACCAGACGAGGTACGCAGCAGATGGAGCGCTTCACTCATATCTTACACATCCATGGGCCAGCACAAATGTTTTGGGTCATGGGCTAACACTAATGATGTAAATTATACCCAGTGGTAGTCTTCTGGTACTGTAAGAATCCTAATGGGTTTTGGTTTTATTTTAGTCACTGGACCCTGTGTATTTGCAGTCGAGCTTGATGATGCTATTTTAATGATGTTGGCAAGACCAAATGTGTTGTGAAAGCATGTGTTGCTTTTGTGCTTTCCAGCAATATATTACTTTAATTTGTCCAAGGAATGGTATCAATGTGTTCTTTTTCCTGCCCAAAGCATGAAATCTTGTAACACATTCAGACATTTAAAAGTTTGCTAATTTTGTGGAATTAAAGCATAACTCGGTCTTTGGAAGTGAATCTCTTGTCACTATTCCAGAGCTGCTAAGACATTTTGCTGATGAGTCATATTTTTTTGCTTTCAAAGCGTTGCAGTCTTTAAAATGGAAATTAAGAAAGCAATTATAAAGCTTTCTAAGAAACAAAAAAAACATGTGCCAGAACTGTAAAAGGCAGTTGTTATATCGCTAGAAAAATGAATGCAAGTTAGAGAAGAGCAAAAAGAGGCATGAAAGATGGAATGAGATACAGATAAAATCTGGAATAAAACCATACAAGAAAAAATGAGTCAGAAAAGTAATGAAAGGAACATTCATACTAATTTAGTGAAGGGAAAGAAAAAAATTAAGTGATAAGACTGTGTATCCAAAATGGCTTTCCTCTCACATCTTTCACCCTGCCTCGTGGCCCACTGCTGTGAGTCACACTTACTGCCTTCTCACAGTTCCCTGAAGTGCTATCAGCCATGCTTACTGCATGCAGTCATGTATTCTATAACCTTGAGCCTTGTCCCTTTAACTTTCACTGGTATATGAGACATGAAACTTGCTGAACTGCTGTCCTGGATTTAGGCACCTAAATTCAACCAACTCTTCAAATAAGGCAGCTCAAATCCAGTGCCCCAGTTCCTGAAGTGAGATTTGGGTGACCTGTATGTGCCAAAGCCCAAACCAGGGGAAAGATAAAAAAATCCACATCACCTTTTCAGCTGCTGCCTATCCTTAGAGCATGGAAACTTACAAACCCTTCACTCTGTTACTGAAACTACGGTTGCACTTCTGTGCATGTCCAGAACTGACCCAGTCCAACCATCCCAGTGCCTTATTCAAACTCATGACTAATCATAATACAGACATTATTAATAAAATAAAAATAAGAAAATTAATTCTAATTTGTCCTAGCAAAACCAGGACAGTATGAATTAAATCCAAACTCATCCTCAGTTTGGTCCTCTGTTGGGCTTGTTTGGAGAACAAGCTGCATACCTGTCACTAGGACAAGGTCCCCTGCAAAATGCGATCGCAGCTGGTTCCCTTTAAAGGGCATCTGGAAGAAGAAATAGTGCCCTATTTATACAGGGGCCAGACCATTCTGGCCCAATGAATCATGATTTTTCCTGTGTAGTGACATAACTTCAATAAGGATGGAAAATCTTTAACCCCTACAGTGTAGCCTGGCAGTTAGGACATCCTTTTAGCAGATGTCTTCTGCCCCCACAGACTGTGGGAAGAACTGATTCTGGGTCTTGCTTCATTGACAAGTGTTTGAGCTCCAGACTGGGAAGATCAAACAATTGTGGAAAGACTTTCAGAATGGAAAGATCCAGCTGCTGTCTTTACATTTGATATCTGTAATGGCTGAAAAAGTCATCTCCTACAATGTTGACATGTATTTAGAACTCAAATGTTGGTTCACATAGAAACTGAAGGGAAAAGAGGTGAAATAAAAGCAATCAGCCAACAAAACTGCGTGTGCATCCAAACCAGCTTGCTCTTCTTACCTAGTAGTGTTCCAATATCTCTCTTGAAAGCCAAAGTAAAATGGAACAGATATAAAAATGGGAAAATACAAAGCACATATGTCATTCTGATTGAGACTTGTCTTGTGTAAATTGCATATTCAGACCCTTCACAAAGCATCACAAGTCTGACCACTGTCAGCTCTGTTTTTAACAATGGAATTTGGAGAAATAGGGTCGGCAGGGGTGTTGCAAATAGCATGCTTGTGAGTTCTTCTGTCAGAACTAAGGAGGCTAAATCTAGTGGCAGTCATTGTAAGAGCTCTGAAAACATTTAGTGAAGGAACAATTAGAAGACCGATTCCCCTTCAAGTGGGTGGATTCTAGAGGAAGGAAGTTTTATGCCTTTGGTATAAATGTAGCACTCCAGGCAGTAATGAGCTTCCCCACTCCTAAGTGAAATCTGTGAGGCCTAAAAGGATCTGAGCAGAATCAGCAGATTTACATAGTCCTTCCCACTCACAGTTAATTTTAACTGGCCTTCTCTTGCATATGAACATTTACAGATTGATACCAATGAAAACTTTGAGCCATGTGCAATGAAAAATATTTGTAGAAAGCAACAAAGACTTTCTGTATTATCTTGTAGCTTCTGTGGAAACCACCGTTTCATAGTAACAAGGACAGCTATGTAAATAAGGTCATTCATTAAATGAGTTGAAGACAGAAATTTGAATATAAATTAGTGTATCACAAACAGAAATAGTGGAAATAAACAGAAGATATTATATTTCAGTAGTTTTGATATACACAAAATTGTTAAGAATATAACAGAAAATAAAAATGCTGTCTCTGATTCAGACAAAGACTCACATAGTCCAGTGCTCTACTGATCAACAGCTATTAAGAAGAAAATTAGCTCTATCCTAGTGAAACCAGTAGTAGCTAGAACAGTGCTGTGTTTTGGTTTCTGTATGGGATTTGTTATGAGAAGAATGTTGAAACTATCACAATTATCATATATTTGCAGAAGAAATTCGAGCGGAGTGTAGTAAATTAGCAAACCCAAATTGGCATTCTTTACAGCTTTGGTGGCAGCTACTAAACTGCGTGCAGGACTAGCTATCAGGATATTTTGGCAGCATCCTATAAAGAGAGAAGAACCTATAAACCTGAAGAACTCACATAATTTCAGCATAGGCATCCATTCAATGTTTGCCTTCCCCAAAATCTTCTAGTTCTACATTTGAGTTCCTCACTTCCAGTTCTACAAAACAGTTTACTGATGTATTAGAAAAGAACAAGCCATTTATATCAGTCAATGGTACGGCACCCTATATCCCCAAACTCACAATCACTGTGATTTACTTTTAATTTAATACTTTATTTGAAAGAGGCCTTACCAAAACAGTATCTGAAATTAAGCTAGTATGTAATCCTCCAGAAAGATCAAAAATCTTTCAATTCCAGGAGTTTGAAAAACCTATATCTGTACAACAAATCCATTGGTAATGTGCAATCCGTAGGCATATCAAATCAGTCAGATACTTGAGCCTTTGTGACTACAAGCACATAATGATATTCTTTTTCCCCTTCACCCTGGAACCCAGTGCTGAAGAGGGAAGTAGTCTCTAGTTGAGTATGTTGGCTAAAGCATCCCAAATGTCCAGGTTCCTTTCATTTGAGAATGCTTCGGAAGTGCACAGAGAGAAAGTGCCTTGGTTCAGAGATGTGTTAGGAGGAGAGAGTGTTTGTTTGTAACCGGTGACGTGGAAAGAGGTCTCTCTTGCCTTCAGCTTTTCCAGTCTGGCTTTCCATTGCCACTGCAAGTATGTGAGTTTTCTGAATTGTCTCATGTTGTTTAGGTTTAGTTTCAGAAACAGTGGCAAGAAAGGAGAGTTCCCCTCAAAAAAGAAGGTTGCTTCTTCCCATCCCTATCAATATAAGGGGAAAAGGTCTCTGTTTGCCTAAGCATAGGAACTGTAATGTCATAAATCTACCTGGTACTATAGTCACTGTATGAAACAGCTTGTCCACTGTAAGTGACAGCTGAAGGTAGCCTCCAAACAGCAGACCACATGAAGACTATGAACACAATTAATTTAGTCAGAGATCTTCGCATTGGATATAATTTTGGGGAGCTGGTGAGAAGCTAGGTTAATTGTTCTTATAGTGGCATTATATTCTTTAGCTTCCTTACTTCCCATTATCCCTCTCCCATCATATTACTATTATACATAGATAGAAGACATTTTGCAAGGGCGTAGTACATTTTCAAGCACTAAATTCACCATATGCATGCAAACTGCCTGCCATGCATAAGTACCAATACTTCTTTGCTGTGTGTGTATAATTAATCCATTATGACTGGGAAACACAGCATGTGCTGTATATGTACAGAACTGTTGTGTCATACTTCTGCGCTGATCTATTGTTTTTGGAAACCACTGGGTCTGCTGAGCAGTAATGGTGCATTTTTTTCTCAGCAGGCACAATAAATATGGTGGCCTCAGGAATAAGTAGACTTACCATTAGCAATCCCATTTTCTGAAAGTCAGGTATCATTTGAGGCACATTTTTTGTTCTAAAAACACTTAAGGAAACAACTTTCATAATGGCATGAACATCCTGCAGCTTGGCAGTTGACCGGTCAACTTGATGTAATTATTAGCGACCCACAGTTCATCAGTATGGTCTTGCCAGAGAACAAGCGCAAACAGCTTTTATTTTGGTCTTGGACCTTAGTTCTGCACTGCGGCACCATAGAATTAGGACAGACTCAGTACAGCTCTGTAAATCTCCAGTTCCTCACATGGTACTTCTGGCATCACTGGAAGTCATCCCTTCTTCTCAAGATGGTATGGTTACATCATTCTGCAATAGGACTCCTGATCCAGAGAGACTTGTCTACCTAGAAGAGTAGTGAAACATTTGATATCTGCCACATCTGTCTTTAATATTTTGTCCTTGGTCTCCCTGTTGAGTGTTCTCTTGTAATATCTGTAAGACATTCAGAGCTCATTCTGAGGAAGCCACTGCACATGTTTGGATTGCATAAAGGGACAAAAAAATGTAGAGGGGAAGAGTGTGTGCAATACATAACATTAAGTTAGGGTGAGTTGACCCACCACACACTGCAGCAGAAGTCATAGAATCACAGAATCATAGAATGGTATAGGTTGCAAGGAACCTTAAAGATCATCTAGTTCCAATCCCCCTGCCATCAGCAGGGACACCTTCCACTAGACCATGTTGCTCAAAGCCTCATCCAACCTGGCCTTGAACACTTCCAGGGAGGGGTCATCCACAACTTCTCTGGGCAACCTGTTCCAGTGTCTGAAGGATGCAGCAGTTCACCACAAATCTTTGCAGTTCATAGAAATACCAGTAAAACAGTGTTTGACGTACTTTGGCAAATCAGTGTTGACAGTGGAAGCAGGTTTACTGGGTTCTGGCTCGTGAATTACATGTCTGAAAATTCAACTAGCTTGTGTGGACAGAGAAAATCAGTCAATCTAAGCTATGGGTCTCCATTCAAGGGTATCTCGCTGAGTTTATATAGTCTGTGATATATTAATTTAGACTAGAGCACCCAATTGTTAGTTCTGGCCTTGAATCTAGCTGTAAATCACTAATTGATGTGTGTAAACCTCAATATGGAGGGATTTATCAAATAACTGTATGTTCAGACCTAATCTCCAGTTGATCATCAACCTCACTGCTGGTCGGACCAGCAAGAGAAGTGCTCTGTACCAAATGTTAAAATAATTGTGATCACCTGGGCAATAACAGAAATAGGGTCAACACTGTTAAGTATTTTAAAATTTACTCCTGGACTCTGTTTTGTCTAAGAACTACAACATTTTGATCTTGTGCGCTGTGTAATGTTTTGTCGATTCCTGAAAGAGTCTACTGAATACAAATTCAACTCGACATCTTATTGGCAAAATTTTGCTCCCTCTTTCTATTTTGGTGTTTAAATGACAACGTAGTAAACGTATTAAAGAAAAAAGGAGTAAGTTAAACAAGAATAGAAGTGGCAAGAAAACTCTATCTTGGAAGCCTTGGGAGCCTAACTGTCTCCTTCCAAATTCTGCTATTGATCTGATGCACATACACATCACCATATATATATATTTCACTTGGGAAGATCAGTGTGCCGCTTTCTGTCTCTCACGCATATACGCACCCCGCCCCCTACCCCAGAAGACATATGCACATACCCCTTATTATCTGTAATGAGAGAACTACCTCTTCTAGTCTTATGTGAGGGCTCTTGGTGTTTCTCCAACACCAAGGTATTGTAATCAGAATTACATGAATAAAGGTTCTCATAAAGGATTTAGATATCTTGACATTTTGTTTCATTGTGGCTCTGAGAGCTCCTAACCTTTCAGAAGAGCTCCTAACCTTTCAGAAGAGAAGGCTGAGCTAGGTGTGTGCCTCTTTCTCTCAACACACAGAGAATCACAGCACAGCTTATTTTCTGTTACACTGTCTAGTCCACAAGAATTATGACAAAATAAAAAATTGTTTTAATTAGTAATAACAGAGCATATATGCATACTTACAAAAGTTATTACTAGTCTAATGGTAGATATGATTATTCTCATTCCTCATGTAGTTGTCTGCAGAAGAAAATAGATACCTTCACTCCATTCACATAATGGTAAAAAATCAATCATCCTGTTGACAGGATGATTCACATCGAGCTGGTGGGCAAAATTACCATTTTCAGCTAAAGTCTACTGCCTTTGCTAGTAAAACAGTTGTTGATCTGTTTGACTTATCATGCCAGGCTGTTTTTTTGAGTTGCTTCAAAAGAGGGTCGGTAGTTTAAGCAGTTGGAGGGAGGTGCACAACAGAATGGACTAAACCTCCACTTACAACTGCATGGAAGACAAAAATAATTTGTTCTCTTCCTCAGTGCTTAAATGATAGAGAGCATTTCTCTCAATTTAAATAGATCAGATTTAAATATATTGTTTAAATATATCAGACAAAATAAATTTATCTGATTTTTACGGAAGTTTCAGATATCTCTTTTATAAAATAATCTTTAAATGGTAATAATTTAGTTAAAAAGACAGACTTATGCTGAAGTATAGTCATTGGTCTTTCATGGAGCAAGATGTTTTGTAAGGTTTCAGCAGTTAATAGACACATTATGAGACTGAGACTCTATTTAAGCAACAACATTGAGGGTATAGCAAGAGTGTCTGGTTGAAATCAATGGGATTAGTTTGGTTTTTTAAGTGAACAGCTAGTGAGAAGTCTGATGCAGAGCATATTAAAATTCAGGACAAGCATTTCATTGTTTTTTTTTAATAAGTCTTTAAGTGCTTTGCAAAACAGGAGGGCTCAGTACCTATAACCTGGTTTGCAACTCAGGAATAACTACTTGCTGCTATTAAATTCTTACTTGTTGTCCTGGTTTTTAGCTGAAATAGAGCTGGTTTTTCTTTTTAGCAATTAGAAGAGCAGTGTTTTGGTTTCCAGCCTTGGACTCTCTGTGAGATTCCCTTAAATCTTGTGCTTGTGGACTAACAGAACACAAAGTCCTTCACTTCCAGTGACAAAAATGTAAACATTGGTACGTTACCAATGGCTCTCACAGAGAGTCCCAGGCTGGAAACCAAAACACTGCTCTTCTAATTACTAAAAAGAAAAACCAGCTCTATTTCAGCTAAAAACCAGGACACTTGTCATCATGTTCTACTATTGATAACTCATTGGGAGATCATTATTGACATTCCATATCTATTTTTGCCCCATCTTGTTCATGCTTTGCAAAATGTTCATCTAACTTGTGATTTTCTTATTTCATCTGCAGTTCAACTCACTTTATTGAGCAGTGAGCCTTGCCAAAAGCTTGTCTGTACATGAAAAATTGCTTCCATAAAGTCTGAAATAATTACCAGCTGTGTCTTCTGAAATTCACCCAGGCTACTATTCATCATTATTCAGACTGGACTTTGGACTCTTGTATTTCATGTTTTTATACCAAACACATATTTTTCTAAGTCTTTAAAAGTCTACCTTCTTTTGCAAGTCATTGGATTTTATGAAAATTATGAAAATCAAATGAGTTTAATTTATTCGAATTTCCTGATCAAAAACTACTGGTCTGGATACATACTTGTGGCATATAAATTTATTTAAACATCTCATATCCTCCAGTTACAGAACTCAGTAGGGAATATTCTCCAATTTTCAACAGAAAACTTCTAATATAACATTCTCATTTTTACATATGTATTAAAAGTTATGCAGATTGCCTATGAAATGAAGCAACTAGCTTGTTTTATTTTTGCATATCAATATTAAACACAAACAATGCTTATGATATTTACTAGGTAATCTTAAATGAATTGGACAAAAAATTCTCAACCATTCATGTTAGGATAGCTCCTAACAATTTCTGAATCATCAGCTGATACTCCCTCCCCAGACAGCATATGAGTTGAAAGGGCCATGGAAGGTGGAACAAAGTTCTGCAGTTTATTAGAAGAGATAAGGGGCACTAACTATAGAGGGGAAGACTGCTGCTGAGAGTGCTTAAGAGCAGAGATTTCAATTGCTGCAGATTCATCTTTAATTTTGTTGAAAAATAAAGTCTGTCTAGATTTGGCCTTGCCTTTGCAGTACAGTTCTTCCTGTTTGCTCTTAATGTTAGGCTTTAAAAGACTTAAATTTGATCTAGTCTTATATCCTCTGCTTCCAGAGGGGAGAGCCACTGGTCTCTGACACAGCTCAGACAAGCAGATATGAAAGGCAGCATCGACCTACAAGTTTTATACAGGCTTGAAAGAGGCCCCCAGGGGAAATGAAGAGAGGTGAGGGCATACTACCCATAAGGAAGACACTTCATGTTAAAAAGCTTAAACTATTAATCCTGGGAAGCGTAATTTTGTCTTTCATGTATTTACAGGGATACTGATAGATGGATTAAAATAGTTTGTCACCATCATCATCACCTGATAAAAACGGCAAGTATAGCAAAAGGGACCCATGGGTAACTCACAATTTTAAGCGGATGACACAAATGACATAAGATTTACTTCTCTTCAAATACTTTTGTGAAGATAGTAGGAAAAAAACTGCATATGTTGGGCTCTGATGCTTTTTGAAGCTATATAAATATAGATATATAAAGTGCATCTCAGCTACTAAGAACAACAGCTTGAAAACCAGAGGGAATATTTTTTCTCGTGACTAACTTTGGAGTACTGGAAAATAAGAGCATGTTCAGCTTTGCATTCTTTTGCTTATGCTATGTTCCTTTACCTTTTTATTTTAGCATCTGCTTTTTCCTTTAAAATCTTGACTAGAAAACAGTTACCAAATGACATGGAAAGATTTCCCTACCCACGGCAGCATTATGACTGTAAGTGCATCAAAAATGGTGAAGGTGTTCCAGTGCCCTTGAAGTATAGATGTGAGCAAAGATCTAAGATGGAAAACCTTTAGCATGGATCTGAATGTCTAAGTTTGTCTAGTTAAAAATAACTGAAGACTTAATTAAAGAAGGATGTTTGCAGCAGATGTCTGCATTTCAGATGTCACTGGGGATGCTATGAAAATAGATGGTCAAAACATTTTTTTTGGTTTCAAGTGAAACACTGCTAGCTTTTCAGTCAACCTTCTCCAGTTGTCCCCTGGTCCTTTTTTTTTTTGAACACTTAAAATTATTTGAAATGTTTTTATTTGAAAATACTCCTCTTCCTGCAGAAAGTTATAATAATAAGATAATTTTTGTCTAAAAAGTTGCAAAAATTTCCAAAAGACATCTGGAGGAAAATAATTTTATACTGAAAGATGTAATAAGAGCACTCCTGTATTATCAAAATAATAATAAAACTAATTTGCGGGTACAAGACTAAACCAAGGCAACACCTAAAAGAATAGGTGTCTAGGGAACACAGATAGCTCTAAAATCTTACACTTGTTTCCTGCTGCCAGAGAAAATCCTTATCTTTGATTTTACTCAGCAGCATGCAGAACTGTGGAAAAGAATCACTGCCATAAAATTGGCAAGCTTTTTCTCAGCTGTATAACAAAGAATACAAGGTATGTTCCACACCTGTAATTTTCAGTGACAGAGATTTTCATCATATGAGATTTAATTGTTTTGGCTTCCAGAAAAAAGAGTTTTAAAATCTACTTAGTTAAGGCTGCTATGCAGGCTTTTATAATAAATCCTTCAAATTTTCTGCATCAGCCCAGGTCAGTGGTTTACTCTTTGAAGCTGAAGATGTCTTCAATGCAGGTGTTCAAAAGAATTGCTCATATAGAGATGTCTGTTTTAGAGAAAGCAGGATGAATTGTTACTAGATTTATGCTTTATTGCAATACGGATTTGTCCAAAGGTATACCACCAATTTTTAAGCACTTTGGAGGAGGGGTTGTAGCAGATCCTGAAACTTCTAAAAGGGGACAGCTTTTTCTCAACTTTACCCTTGGTTTGGTATTTATTTAATTCAGATCAGGGTTTAATTGCATTTGAAAATTGAAAGGATGTTGTCGCATCTCTGGATGATGCACTGATTTTACTGGGTGAATGGGGGCTCTAGACAAACTATCGCAAGTGATTTAAGAAATTATGACCCTCTAGTTTACTTCCCTTTGCAATTAGTAGAAGCAGATATGTGCAAATGTCTAATGCTTGATGGGTCTTGGCCTGACAGTGCTGAGAGTTTAATGAAAACTGAGAAGTGTGGCAATAGAGAAGTGAACACAGATCTGTTTTTGGTGATTCTCAGAGGGTTAAAGGAGAAACCTTAGGTAGAAGAGTAGTAGATACCACCTTGGAGTACCTTCTTTAGTTAGCTTGACTCATCAGGTGGTTCATGAAGTGTTTGAGCAGTTTTAGCTGCCAGAGAAAATATCTAAAAATCAGGGTAAATGAAGCCTCAATTATCATAAGTACAATCCTTTAATTTGTCTACAGAGGTTTGGCACATGGACTTCCCACAGCTTTCGTGAAAGTAGTGCTGGTAGGTGCTGTGAGAGGAGAAAAACCCCAAGATGTTTATTGTGTTTATTTATGGATTATGCTCTCTCTAGTCAGGTCACAATCCTGGATGGGAACAATTTTGATCTCTTTTTACTTTTAGAGCTTGACTTTTTTTTCTTTAATTGTTTGATTGACTTATCAGCAAAGGAAAACAGATATCTTGCTAACTTCCACTGTTCGTCCTGCACATGACTGTCGTGTTATTTATGATATTTATGTGTATGTACCAGTCATATAATAAATTACTATCTCATACGGTCTGGTAGCTATTGCATGGATTATGAGTTCAACTTCTGACCTCATATGGGTAAGAATCTTCAGACATAGTGTTTTACTCTTGGAAAACGCTGATTCAACAAAACTAAAAGAGATCTTACAGGAACTTAATCACTGCATAATCTTTGTATTTTAGTAATTTTCAAACATAATCTACAAAAACCCTCTAGACATTAAAAAAAATAAATTAGGCTTTCAATTTTGACATTTGGGATTTAATTTAGGATATTTTTCTCAGTCATTATTTTTTCCAAATGAAATTGTTTTTCTTTTTGTTAAACTATATTTTTATTATAATACAGAGCAACTAGAATGTATTCTTAAGACAACAGGGTATTAAATAAGTCTGTGGCATAACCTCTTTTGGAACCCTTATACACTTCTAAGATGAAGGTTTTAAACAATAAGAAATATTTGAGACCAGGTTTCTGTATAAAGTTAATCACAAGGTTACAGATTTTTTTTTTTTTCACTTTGAGAAGATTATTATTTAAAAAAAATTTCTAAATATACCCGTGAGATTAAGAAAATAAAGGAACTCTGAAGGTTAAATTCTATCTGGTTTTGGATAGGTCATACAGGATACAGGAGATTTGGACTGAAATCCACCTCTAGGAGGAACCTGATGAAGTTCAGTAAGAGCAAGTGTAGGGTCCTGCACCTGGGAAAGAATAACCCCAGGCACCAGTACAGGTTGGGGGTTGACCTGCTGGAAAGCAGCCCTGCAATGAAAGACCTGGGAGTACTGGTGGATGACCAGTTGATCATGAACCAATAATGTGCCCTTGTGGCCAGAAAGGCCAATGGCTTCCTGGGGTGTATTAAAAAGAGTGTGGCCAGCAGGCCAAGGGAGGTGACCTTCCCCCTCTACTCTGCCCTGGTGAGGCCACATCTGGAGTATTGTGTCCAGTTCTGGGCCCCGCTGTTCAATAGGGAGAGGGAACTTCTGGAGAGAGTCCAGTGGAGAGCTACAAAGATGATTAAGGGGCTGGAGCATCTTTCTTATGAGGAAAGTCTGAGAGAGCTGGGTCTGTTTAGCCTGGAGAAGAGAAGACTGAGAAGGGGCCTTATTAACATTTATAAATATCTAAAGGGCAGGTGCCAAGAGGATGGGGCCAGACTCTTTTCAGTGGTGGCAAGTATAGGACAAGGGGCAATGGGCACAAACTGGAACACAGGAGGTTCTGCTTAAACATGAGGAAAAACATTTGCTATGAGGGTGACAGAGCACTGGGACAGACCACCCAGAGAGGTTGTGGAGTCTCCTTCTCTGGAGATGTTCAAAACCCGCCTGGATGCAGTGCTGTGCAACCTGCTCTTGGTGAACCTTCTTTGGCAGGGGGGTTGGACTAGGTGATCTCCAGAGTTCCCTTCCAACCCCTACCATTCTGTGATTCTGTGATTCATTCTGAGTCTCAGTAAATTCTATTCTTTCATCCTTCAGAAAATTTGAGGCAAGGTGAAGAAATTACTTTCCCCAGAATTTAGTCATTCATTGGGGGTTTTTTTAGGGGGGACAGGGAGCAGAATATTTTACAGGATGATAGTCCTTCATAACTTTTGTTGCATGAGCGTAGCTGTAGGCTCCATTCTCCTGCTCAGCAATATGAGAAGCATTTATGACTAGACAAAAACAGTGGGTGTTACCTGATCACACACACACTTTAGTTTACTAGACACTTATATCTGTTACTGTGCACTGATTTTAGAGCAATTAAAAAAAAAGAACAATGCTGCCCAGAACTAGATTAGTCTCATCTGAAAGTAGGTGTATGTAGGAATGATTACTGTAAAACCTGTGACTACTTTTCTTTCCCCTGAGAGTGCATCATACTTTAGACTTTCTTTCATTCCATAAATGATTTATGATTGTTTTACTATAAGTATTAAGTAATGATTGTTTTAATATTAGCAATGACTGTAATCTCCATTTGTACACAAGGCAAAAGAACATATTTAAAAATTAATAAAAGGTTTCACATCTAGTTTCTGCTTCTTCCTGATGGCTTACAGCATATAATTCTCTGAATTCATTGATGTAAGGCCAAAAGGTATTTTAGATCATCTGCTCTAACCTCTGTTATCTCACATGTCATTCAGCCTCATCTAGTCATTCCTGTGTTGAATATAGTAACTTGTATGTAATGTAAGGATATCTTTGGAAAAAACCTTTCAGGAAGGAATCCAGTCTTAAATGAGGAGACAGACAAGCCAGTGCTGCTTCTCTCAGACAGTGCTTGTGTTTACACAACACACTGTGTGGGGCAGAGCAGATCCTGTCTGTGGAGAGTAGCTCTCCCTTTTGTTCATTCAAGTTAATATACAATTTCCTTACAAGAAAACAACTGTACTCCTGAAGGATGTTCCCATGAGAACTTCTTGCTGCAGTGTTAGATAAAGGCAAGGCCATGCAGGTGGTATAATTGCTGGTACTCAGTGGAGCTGCTCCTCTGTTACAGTAAGTGTCTGAGTTTATCCTGAAGCCAAAGACTTTGTGCAGAGCAACACAGGGCTGAAAGCTGTGCTGTACATAGCTTATGCCTATTCAGACCCACTGTTATGTGGATCACTAATGCTTAAATGTGCAATGGTTTCTTGGTCAGGATGAATACAGTCACCAAATATTTAAAAACATTTAGTGAAAGAACTAGAAGAAAAAATAAGACACTGAACATTAAATCAGTGTAGCAAACTCACCTCATCAAGATCAAAGCTGAATAGGTCCCTCCTTGTTTCTTCCCCAGTATGCTCTCTAGATAGAAGTTTGGAGAAATTGTCTGCTCTAATATAATAGAGAGTACTACACTGGTGCTGGATGATCAGCTACCCATAAAGCACTGTCCTTTTCTTTATAAAATTAAAGGTTTGTTTTTTTTTTGCTATGTTACACTTACAGCTTTGATCACTGATTTAGGGCACATGGGATTGTGGAGGAGGACAACAAAATACCTGGTCTTCCAATTGTGCATCTTGTACAGATATGTGGATATGAATGGTGAAAAAAATCTTATTGCATCTTGATCTGCTTGTGGAAGAATCTGTATTTAGTAACTGATGTCCTGGAACACAGCAGGCTTATTTATACAATAATATAAGAAAACAATAATAAGAAAAATGTATCTTCTCAAGGTGTACTCTAGAATTAAGATCAAAATACATACATCTTTTCATCAAAAGCTGACAGACCCTAGATACTGAAAAAGTATACATTTCTGTATTTACATCTATTGTTCATTTTGGCATTATGCAGAGATACAGCATTATTTAAGAACTGTAGAAAGCCACTGCAGTGATATTAATGATATAAAGCTGTCATGCAAAAGTTAACTTGGGTTTTCCGAGGACAGTAGATGTCCTACAGCCCTCTCTGACCAACTGGCATTTCTCACTTAACCTTGCAAATTTTCCTACTTATTCCCTTCACTGCTGCACACCTTCTATACCCTCCTGTCTTGAACTTGTTTGAAGTGGACCTGCAAGTTTCTGACCCTGAGCACAGAAAATTCACAGTTGCCAAATTCCTACTCTTGCTTTCCAGACTTTCTGGACCTCTTTTCTCCTCTAGGTAAGCTATTGACCAAGCAGCCTGCAGCTGGCATGAGTAACAGCTGTAACTATCATTTATGACTGAACTCTTCCTGGACCTTTGTTAATAACTAGAAGAGTAGCTGCCTTATATGATCTAAGATTCCTTAAGCAAGTAGGAGGAGATAAAGTGAGGTCAGTAAAGTGTTTTTAGAAAGGTAGAAAAAGAAATGGAATAGCGAAGGCATGTGAAGCAAAAGCAGAAAGAAGTGTTTTATCAGTGCTTCACATAATCACTGTGATTATGTGAAAACTTTGAGTGTAAAGTAACTGAATATGTTCCTGAGACCCAGCAAGCCCAGCCAACATGTTGCCAAAATCTTTTTACAGGGGATGGTTCTGTATATATACACTAAAGCTTGCCTGCTGGAACATGGGCTCTTTTTATCTCAATTGCTAAGTCTTCACTGCCCATTGTAAAGGTCCATCACTCTGGAAATCACGTTATTTGATAATGAATACCTGATTTTTCTGAGGGTCTATCCAGTTGTTTCTATCCCGTATTGTTAGAATCACAGAATGGTTAAATGGAGATCTGGGACTTCTGTGGTCCATCCGTCCTGTGCAAGCAAGGCCATCCAGAGTAGGTTGCCTGGGACCATGTCCAGATGGCTTTTGAATATCTTCAAAGATGAAGATTCCACACATTCTCTGGGCAACTTGTGCCAGTGCTTGGTTACAGTAAAAAAGTGTTTCCTGATATTCAGATGGAGCCTCCTGTGTTTCAGTTTGTGCCCATTGCCCCTGGTGCTGTCACTGGGCACACTGAAAAGAACCTGGCTCCATCTTCTTTTTACCTTTCCTTCAGATATTTATATACATTAATCAGATCTTCCCTGAGCCTTGCTTCTCTAGCCTAAGTGGTCCCAGCTCCCTTAGCCTTTTCTCATACAGGCAATGCTCCAGTACCTTAATCATCTTTGTGGCCCTTCACTGGACTCTCTCCAGTATGTCCACATCTCTCTTGTGCTGAGGAGCTCAGAACTGGACAAAGTACTCCAAGTGTGGCTTCAACAGTGCTGAATAGAGGGGAATGATCACCTCCCTCGACCTGCTGGCAACACTGATAAGAATGAGTATAGTAAACATGATTGTTTAAGCCACTTGTGCATATAGGAAGCACAACTTTATCCTAATAAGAAATCAAGAAAGAGTATTGCAAGACCCATGATGTCAACTTTAACACAAAACCCATATGTCATTCTTGGTAGAAATGATGGCTCTGACAGATTAAGACTGAAAATGTGATGATTTTAAAGATAAGTACAGAACCATTTTGCAGTGCTTCAGCATACTATGGAATATATATTCTCTTTCTGGAAGAAGGTGTTGCTGTCATGAACTCTCAGTCCTGCTCAGTGATCTGCATATTCCAAGAGTATAAGCCAAATCCGTACTGGCTTAATATTATGCTTTAAAAAGCAAGCAGGAAGATCTATACCCCTATTCATCTCCAAGAGAATTCTGGAAAGGAGTTTCATGAAATCCCTTTTTGGTGACACTTGTTTTATGGGACCTTCCTAGTAAATGTGGCATGTTTGTATATCTGAAGAAGAGTCATATAACTCATCCATTAAGCTGGATCCCTCTCAAATGCTCACTATGGCAAATAGTCTATTCCAGAATACAGTATAATAGTCTGATTTACTGTCATAAGCATTTCTAACTAATATGCTCACTAGACAGAAATTCTGGAGAAACTATCTGAAGAGTGACATGATCTTATCCAATACAGGTTATTACACTGATGCTGGATAATCAGCTACCCATATTCAAGTTGGGGAACAGCTGGCTAGGCAGTAGCTCTTCCATGGTGATTATGATGTTGGACAAATAGGCATCAGCAATATAGGCTGAAGAGGGCTGACATCATTCTCTTGTGTATAAACAAGAGTATAACTTCCAAAGCATCAGAAATAATTCTTTTGTTGCTCAGCACTGGAGATTGCATGCCAAGAAAAATTGGAGCCAAATGGAAAGAGTCCTGAGGAAATTAGAATCAACAGAAGCCTAGAAAATGTAATTTTATGGTGTTGAGCCAAAGAAGAAAAACCCAAGGGAGAACACGAGAGCAGTTTTCAATTACGTAACACTGTTGTAAATACACAAGGAATAATCTGTTTTCCATGTTCAAGAGGGAGGTGGCAAGAAGTAATGGATTTATATTCAAGCAGATTAGATATTAGGAGTATGAACTAGCAGTGAGAACAATGAAGTAGTAAGTGAGGTTGCTTAAGAAGTTGTAGACTCGTTATCATTACAAGGTTCTCAACAAATACCTGTCAAGCAGGACATAAGCTATTACCTTATACTAACTGAGGAGGGTGGTTGTGGTGATGTCTAAAGAACTATTTTAAGTCTGTATGTCTGCCATTCTATGAATCTATGAACTTTCTAGAGATAAAAGTCAAATATTATTAGAATTTTTCTCACTCCCATTTCATTTTTTTGCAGAAATGGTATATTAATCATCCTCATCTGTATGATGAAGCTAAATATGGTGTATGAGTCTTCCAGAATACTATTTATTAGTATGCAAGAAACTTTGAATATGAGGAGAAGCAACATGAGGGGAGTAATAAATATAGAGCAGCTGACATATCTCAGAGAGCTCTAGCTGATTAGTGAGCAGCTGACTTTAAACATGCATCTTCATGCTGTGGAAGACTCCAGGACTTCACTCTCAGTTTGTCTTCAGACAGAGATCTGTGTTACCAGTCAACCTGATAGATCACTGAAGTACCACTCAGCCATGTATAGTGGTTTTGCATGCTCATCAAATTGCTCTGAAGTAAATCTCTTTCCACACTAACAGCATAATATTTAATGAAGTAATATCCTGTCCCCAATACCCCGCTGATATCTCACTGAGTGTGGCTCTAGGGCCTGGGAATTTAGATTTAGACTGAACACAGCTCAGAGCACTGGTTAAATAGGATAACATTTTCCTCAATTCATGTTACCTCATATATTTTTTATATATACAGATTGTGTAGTAGTGAAGATGACACTGCAGTGCAGATCTTAAATTCAGGTTTCTAGTGCTGAACAATGATGAATTTAAATTGTGCAATGACAGTACAGAAGACCAAATTTAGTTAAAGAAGTGGGAGTTGCAATAAACCTTTGAAAGAAGAATAACTATCCTCAATACTCAGTTTGGACTTGGACATTATGATCTAAATCCTACAAATCTTACTTGGGACATTGATGGAGGTGCTATTAATAGAGTATCTGGTTCCCAAGACATCTGTGAAGAAACAGCCTCTGGAAAGCTGCTGCACATGCTCCCAGGGTCTTGGCTGTCCACATGTGGCAGATGGTACCTTTCCTTTCTCCTTGCCTGTTGGAAGTCCAGTGCCAAACTCTCAAAGATGAGGCCTC
Organism: Antrostomus carolinensis; assembly: GCF_000700745.2. NCBI lineage: Eukaryota > Metazoa > Chordata > Aves > Caprimulgiformes > Caprimulgidae > Antrostomus > Antrostomus carolinensis. Next base: position 11,260 of record NW_010309932.1, on the reverse strand, counting down.
GCCAGCCCCCATCCCTGACCCCACTTCTGCATGTTCTTCTCTCAGAGCCGCTTTTGCTTGCTTCAACAACCCAAGTCAACCTAAAACAAGACTGCCAGGTATCTTTGAGACCTCATTTATAAATCCATAGTCTCTTTCTAAACTTAATGATCATATTTTGATGTATTAGTTGTTCTGGACTGGAGGTGAAAAACTTGAACACTTTAAGACCTGTCTTTCATTCACAAGCTCTGGGGTCAGTTTGCACACCACTGATGTGACTGTCACAGTGTTGTCTTGATAGCAAGGCTCCTTAATAGACCTGTGGCTTACCCAGAGAAAGTGACTCATTTTCCAGCACAGCTAACAGTAACACTAAACAGCATAACCCAGGAAGGCATAAAGACTTTTTTACTGCTGTAAATCATGTCCATGTGCATTTTTTGTCAACTTAGTGGTATCAGGAGGCTAGCTACTCAAGCTGTGCAGTGGTGTCCTGGGCAGTCATGTACAATACCTGGTTCAGGGTGTCAGAAGTCTTTACTTTTAAAGAGATGGGATTAATCTGCCCTTGCAAAGTTGAGCATGTTTTAAATGTCTTTACCTCTTTTTTACGGCATCTCATGGAAATTTTTTTGAGGTAAAACATTTGCCCAAGCTGAATGGTCAGGATGCAGGAACAATTTTCCTGTGTTCAAATTGCACAAATGATCTTTGTTTCAAACTTGCCATTTTACAAAAAAAGGATGTCCTGGCCATTTATCATCAAATGTCAAACTGAAATACTCACATCTAACTGATTTTTGACAATTCTGTTCTGCAGATTTGGCTATAGATTTCAGGAAAATTACAAAGCATGTTAGCAAATGGACATCACAAAAATTGTATATGGTATGAGATGGATACAGCAGAATGTGACAGTTAAAAGGGACAAGTGCATAATGACCTACACTTTGAGCTGGTGGGTTTTGACAGGGTATTCTGACAGCAGAAGGTAGCCCCAGATCTGACCAGTTGTTTAGTGAATGGTCATTAAGTGGATGAAACATAGCAGTGTACGATCTCATGTGCAGCATTCTTTGCAGCTGCAAGACAGGTGTCCCTTGAAGCTTAAGATACACAGGGAAGTCTGAATGTGGTTTTTTTCTATACATTGCATATCCCACTGCCAATAAATACTCTTTTCCTTTCAAATATCTTACAGGTTTATTGTAACAATCTGCTCAAACCTAAATGCTCATTTCAAACAGTCATTGAAATCATTACCAGTCTTTTCCAATATTTACTTTCCCATATTTTTTAGGAACACTGAGGTAAGTCTTCTGGTCCTTCACAGTGCAGATTAGCTCTTACTCTGAAAACACTTGTTCCATCTGTCACTGAACACGGTTTGCTTTTCATAAAGTCTGAATTAACATTGTGATTTCTTTTCACTTCATGAGCCTACACTTTTCAATTGGTTGCATATATTAGCACAAATTATGTTTGTAAAGTGTCTTTCTTTGGATAATTTGTTTTACCTCATAAATCTGTAATACTGCACCTCATTTGCCCCACAGTACAAACAGCTCAGCTCACTTTCACAGAAGTCTAGGTGCCATGACTGACCAGCACCACTTGCCAAAGGAGGAAACCCTGAAGAAACTGTGGGCTCTGAAATACATTGAGCAGCTCCACTGAAGTCATATGTGTAACAGTAAGCATATGCTTAAATGATTTTTTGGAATTGTTCCAGAAAGTTCAGTACTTTGGAAGACCAAGTCCAGAGTATTTCAGTTTACACCACACAGGTGAAGTGGAACAGCTGTGGGGTAGAAGAATGCACAAGCAGCCGCAATGTTGATCTTGGCTGCTGGAGGCACTTTGCATTTTTTGTAGAGAGCTTGGGTGGAAGAGGGAGGGAAGGAGGGCAAGCGTTCTCCTTAACCTGGCTGCCAGAACATAGAGTCAGAGATGCTGCTGCCATTGCCACCCCTGCAGTGATGAGAGGGAACCCTAAACTGTGATCTGACCCTTAAAAGATCCTCCTCCAGCTGACAAAGCTCCCTCTCCAATCTAGCAATCAGTAAATCTAATGCTGGATCCCGTGAAATGTGGAAGAGCCAAGATGTGCTTGTGTTTTCTCTCAAAGAGCTGCAGAAAAGTGATGGTAGATGTTTGCCAACCACATAAACATTGCAGTATTCAATGCAATATATGTAATGCTAATATGCTACATTAGTCCATGAACTCAGTATATTTTTATGGACCAGGCAGAGGGGAGAATATCTCTCTCTTCTCATATGCATTGTTGCGGTCATGTAATGGGAAGCAGGCAAAGGCCAGAAGTGTCTGGCTTTCACAAACTCATTGTGCCTAATATCGGACCTCCAGAAAATGGGGATTGATTTTCAAGTGAGCTGTGGTGCTGAAACTACTGCTTATCATGTGATATCATATTTTCTCATCAATCATGTATTTCTTAGTCTATGCATAGCTAGTTCTTTTTTTTGTTTGTTTTTTTGTATGTAGGTCCTGAACCACAGCAGAGTCTCTTAGAGATCATAATAGATAATAATATATATTATTATAAAATATCAACTCTTAAAAATCAAGCTGTTTTTACTTAGATAACCAATTAAAAAGTACTTACCTATTTCTAGGTGTCCAGGTGAAAAGGACTGACATACGCACTTTATTCTGTTACGCTTACACACATCTATAATTTCATCAAAGCAGGTGATAATATACAAAATAAATATTTTAAATGTACTTCTTAAATTGCATTTAATTCAATCCAATTTTTAATTAAAACCAATTATTCCATGCTAGACAGTACAGGAGTTCATTTGAACCACTGGATTTTGTATTGGGTAAACTCTTCAAAGCTACTTACTTAATCTTTTTTATGTCCATGCTCAAATGCACTTCACAAAAAGTGACATGCGATGTTCTGGGATCTGCTTTCCCAAGCTTAATTGCAGTCCCAGCCTTCAAGGATCAAATGTTGCAAAGAGATAAGAAGTTAGTTCTTTTTTTAACTAGATTTTTTCAGGGCCCAAAAATTTGCTTAAAACAAAATTGAATCACCACAACCATCATATGATTGTAACTGCTTCTCTTCTCTTCTCTTCTCTTCTCTCTCTTCTCTTCTCTTCTCTTCTCTTCTCTTCTCTTCTCTTCTCATTTCAGTGCCATCAAGATAGCACTTGAAGGCTCATAGTGCAGTATATGGCATAATATTTAGTACATAATGGTAGTCTATATATGTTCTACTCATAAGTAGAGGTATTAGGTGTGATTCATCTATTCAAATGCTGTATTTGTGATGCAAGTGTCTAATCTGAATGGGCCCCTTAGACTCCTTTTATAATCAGTGGAAGAACAGTTAATGGACATGATTCATCTCATTCTAATACAGATGTCTACAATAATCACATAAATTGCCCCAGACATAGATTTTTCCCTCCTTAGCTCTGAAGGTCAGTAGAACGATGACAAATCCTATTGTCCATTTCACCACAAATCTTCTACTATAGTATGTTAAATTACACGTTGGTGAAACATGAAATGACAAATAATGGCTTGATTCAAAGTGCAGTGCTGCTTTCCTACAGTAGTAATAGCGATGGGAGCAAACAAGTATTTCCCAGCATTACTGAGTAGTAGTTTGAACAGACCTTTTAACGTACATAGGATCATTCATGCAGTACAATGTGAATTGACTTATGGCCAGGTATTACATCAGGTTACTCATAAAATATTGCTCAGCTGCAGTTGAGAATAAGCTACATACTTGCACTCATTATTAGTGACTTAGTCACCCTTTTATGGGGGACAACAACCTAGTTCAAGTCTACAGTGTAATGGTGCTCACAGGCATTGAATTACAAATTCAAGTCTCCGAGGGGGACATTAAGTATTTAAATAGTGTTTAATCATAAAGCAGAAGAGGCAGACTCCCTTGCTCAGTCACTTGAACCCACCACGACAGATCTTCTACCTGCATGAAGTCTGGGTTTGCACCAGGGTTATTCACAGACTTACTGAGTGATCATCACCAGACTGTTCATTAATGTTGCTTGTAGCTTCCACTCACAGCAAATTTCATTACAGCTTGTTTCTTTTCCAAGAAACAGATGGTATTTTTCAACAGAATATAACTATCAACATTTTTGAAACTAGTTCTAGTAAAACAGAATAGTTCTTCAAGCTAGAGGAACTTTTCACTTTATTGGAGTTTTGAGTTGACTCACTGAAAATACTCTAGTTTTTGAAATGTTTTCATTCATGTTGATATTTGGAGAAAATAGCTGATAATTTAGAGTGATGGGTGCACCATGAGCTTTGCCCATGTGAAGGATCCTTCACTGCAGAAGACTAATGCTCAGAAACTTGTAATAACAATCTCCTTTAAGATGCATAAACTGGGGACTAAACTCGCAACATCTAGATCTGCAAAGATTTTCCAAAAATGTATTGTGCTGCTTTTCTATTTATTTAGATGCAGCTCTGATAAGTGGATAGTTATCTTATTAAAGGTGAATTAAATGTACTGCCACAGTGATATATTTAAAAAAGCTTCCATTTCAGAATTAACTAATGAAATATTGAAAATTAGAAAAAGAGTTAGTAGGACATTTTCATTTGTGCTTTGTACTGGAGGTAGTTGGGTAAATTCACGAAGTTACTCTATGCAGTAAAAATACAGTGAAAAGGAGGAGTTCCTGCTAGAACAGAAAAGTCATATGAATTTTTACCCAATATGCTCTGTCAGAGAGCTGCTCATAATAAAATAAGTAGCGCAGAGGACCAAAAGGCAGAGTAAATATGTCCGATGAGCACAGTCCATGCTGCTACATCTGGACTGCAGCTGGTACTCTTGTTAGTCCAGTTATCTCTACCTGTAGTACAAGTCAAAGTATAGGCAAACCCTAGTGAATGTGGTGTTCACAAGGATGTGTGAGGAAATGCCAAGCCGTGCGCACATTTTTTCAAAACTTGATTATAATTCAACAATTAATTTTTTTCTCCTCTAAAATCAGATGGAAAAATTGTGGAGTTAAATATTTTATTGGTGCAATTGTAGATTTATAAGGTTTAGATCTTAAAGTCCAAATCCTTACAGGTTACTTGTACAGCAGAATCCTGAATGAGATATCACTGGAAAAAAGTAAATGCATTTCTCTTACTTCCAAAACAGGAATATCACTATTTCAGTAGTTATTTTTTTTTTCATCCACACAAATCAGAAGGTGTAGAAAGCAGTGCTGAAAAAGCCAGACCCTCCCCTCCTCTCAATTTTCTTTATGCCACTAATGCTTACTGAATTTTTAGACTTTAGAGAAAATGGCTTATGTCCCAGGAATGCAACTGTTAGCTCTCTCTCCAGCTAAAAGCAAGGATTTCATTTAATTTTTCTGGTTTATGAGCCTTTACCCCAATTTATTTAAACAGAGAAGATTACGAGTCTATTCAAATTACTTTTGTTCTCTTTTGCTGCTGGTCTAATGAATGGCAGCAGTTAAAAGCACCACTAATGAAAGAAAAAAGGAAAAAAAAAAACCCTTCTCAAATTTAAATGAATACATTTGTTACTAATTATTTTCTTTCTGTATTTTCCCTCTTAGTGAACATGCTTTCAAGAAGTCCATGTTCTGATTCTTCAAACACAAAAAAAATTGCATTTTCCTCCTTTCGTTGTCTTCTCTGCTCTCTCCTGTCCTCTGTCATGATTTCTGAATCACAGAAAGAAAAAGTAATTTGCAGGGCTAAAGCTAAAAAGGAGAGGGCTGAGCTGGATGGGAAAGCATTTCTCTCTGCTCCCTTCCCAGGGTCCAGGGAAGGGTGCCAGCCCCTGTCTCCTTCCCTGCCCAGCTCTACCAAATGCCAGCGCTTTTGTCCACCTCCGTATTCCCAGCCCAGAAACCCTTCACCACCTCTCGGTGGCCAGAAGAAGCGCTGGGAAGAGCTGTCTGCCTGGGACACCTAATACTGTTAGTCCTCACTTGTGCTCCTCTCCCTGCCCCTCAGTGACATTGCTTTTAACTTCTTGACAATGGGTCCTATTTCAAAATTGTCTTTCTCTGAGGTGTTTGTATGCGAAGGAATTAGGAAATCCAGGCTCACACACAGACTTCTATTTTGATCTCACATCTTAAGTCAGACAAATGGCTTGAAATCTGGTGAAGTGCAACTTTGCTCATATTTCAGCTTTATCCAAGTGCTTTACTGAAGTGATAGATGCAGGTTGTAGTGTCCTTGTTCTTCCCCCTTAGCTTCCCTCAAAGCTGGCCAAAGCCCCCCCACATCTCAAACCACGCAGGAGACAAGGCAGAACATCATATGACAAAGCCAAGATAAAGCTTAATTGTCTTCAAGGAGTGATTTACAAAAAGCAAGGGAAATAGCTCTGGTATTCTCATTTCTCTACAGGAGACCAGAAGATAGGCCTGTCAAAATATTCAAATATGCTCCTAAATACAGATAAACTGAATAGGCAGAAGCAGGTGCCTAAGAATCTCACTGAATCAGAGTTGCAAGTACAGTATATTTAGAACAGACAATATTTGCAATATACAAAGATCTATTTTTCTAAAATGTCTGTGTCCACAGAAAGGTAAAGGTTATCAAAAAAAGTATGTATGTAACACAATTTATTATCCACTGAGAATATCCCCCTGCAGAGATTTTTGCACTGCTCAAGAAAACAAGGAAGTGCAGGGACATTGTTATACAAATCCCATGTGGAAAGAATTCTTTAAAATGAAAACCTCATTGAACAAAAATGTCAGAAATACTCATGATAAAAGGAAGAAACCATTACTTTTGTCTTACAGACATTATTAAAAATACATTAAGATTTTTAGTATTTTTTACTTTTCAGTATAAATAGCCTAAATAAAACACAAGCATGCTAGCCTTTATATTCCTCCTGTTACATAAAGTATTGTATGAAAAAGACATAATGGTGAAGTTTTAAACTTAAGCTGAAACTGAAGCTAATGGCACAAAGAATTCATACAGCTATGGTGTTACTTTCAAAGATGCTTCTTTCCAGTTTGTAGGGTAGGACACCCAATTAAGAAATATGCTTTATTATCTCACATCCAAACAGAGAAAAAAGTTATTTTTTTTTTTTTACTTAACATCAGGAACAGGCCCAGGTCACTGTTAACAACATGACAAAGGCTCAGCAGTATGAAGTCAATGTGCATAAGGACAAAACTAGAGCTTCCTTCAGTACCAACGGCCTTCTCTGGTGTATGTTCTATAGATCTTGGTGGTTAATTCCAATTACATCCTGTGAAATAGGAAAGTACAATGGCAATCAATGGTCCCATCAATTTCATTGCCATCCCCATAGCAATGGAGAAGGTAAGTACCTATGATAGTGTAGTAGTCCATGTTAGAAGGCATCCTCTATCTATCTATCTATCTATCTATCTATCTATCTATCTATCTATCTATCATACTTAATGATTTACTACCAGTACTGTCCCCCTGACACTCTCAGTAGTTTGAATAGATATCTCCAGGTGACTTGACTCCTCCACAGTGGTCAGGGGAACCTTTTTCCAGCACTCCTGGAAGAAGACAGTTTATGTATGAAGGTCTCTGTCTTGGCCAAGGAATGGATTACTGAATTTGTGGTGCTCCATGGACACAGAGCTGATATGGAAGATCTGTATTTCCATATTCTTACTACTAAACAGCTATGACAGCTACCAACTTCTATATTCTTACTGCTAAACAGCTGTGAAAGCTACCAACATGCTAAAGTATGGCAAATTTGAATATACTACAGTGAGTCAGTTCATACTTGGATACAGTCTGTCCTCTTCCACAGTGTGTGAGCAAAGAACTCACAGCACAGCAGTGTGTACAACAGCAAAGAGCACATGAGGACTGGCCAGTTCCTCCTGGGTGGGAGGGCGAGAGAGCCCTGATAATTAGTAAAAAAAAAAAAAGGAACAAAACACATCAAAAAATAGAGTTATTTTATGAAACTCACAGCCTTTTTGGAATGAGTAAACAATTTAAGAAAGCTCATCCAATGTGTCAGTTCCTTCTATTTTTTTTAGTTTTGTTAGTGATGTCACAGAAACTCATTTTCTGTTCCACACAGTTCTGCAAAACTGAAGATGAAAGATTAAAAAGTCTGATTTGAGACATAATGTGTTTGCAACCTGAGCAATTTGAATGTGGGGGTCCAGGCTTTGGACCTGTGGTAACAGATCCTTGGACAGGGAATCACTCACTGTATTACTGAGATTGTTGACATTTTGGATAGTGGTGGTTCTGTTTGAAGGGCCACCCAGGTGATGCTGATTTTCTTTCAAGGTAGGAAGAAGCTGACAGCACAAAGGACAGAAGACACTACTGCTCTACAGCAGCATGGCCACAATAGATGGTCATGGCCCAAATGCATAATACATGGATTTAAACTCGGCACTTTGAAATCTAGCTCCAGGAAATATTTCTGAAACTAAAACCAGTCTTCCTATTGTATTCCTCATCAAGATCACCTCTCGAGTTATAATTATGTCTGTGACTATTTCCAAACATTTACCTGCTATGGACTGCACACAGACATCCTTTCTCCCTCTTCTCCCTCTGCACATACCTTTAAGTTGAGTATGTCCTGTAAATTCAGCTCCAGATGGTAGTGGCATTTGGAAAGAAAGTTGGGGCCTCAGTATGGCAAATCACATAGCCACATGCCTATGTTGACTTCTGTGAGACTATCTACATGCTTAAAGTGTGATAAGTCTGTTAAGTGCTTTTACTTGATGGGGAAAGGTGCATATATTGTACCATTACCAAGTCCTAAGCTATCCAATTTCACTTAGGCATCCAGTTATAGATTGGATGACAGGATTACTGTAGTCATCACAATGTATGTAACAGGTGATACACTATAAAATCCCAAAGCTTTGACATTTAATTTTTGGGAAGCAGTTTGAGGTCCACAGTGCCCTGGGGTACAGTTAGGGTTGGCTTCCTGATCATTTGGAAACTCTCAGCTGCAATGTTCTGATTTAATGACTGAATATTTTCCCCCTCAACCTATTACCATACGTTCAAATACAATAAAAGCTTGTGTCATGGTTTAACGCCAGCCAGCAACTAAGCACCACACAGGTGCTCACTCACTTTTCCCTGGTGAGATGGAGGAGAGAACTGGAAGGGTAAAAGTGAGAAATCTTGTGGGTTGAGACAAAGACAATTCAATAGGCAAAGCAAAAGCTGTATGCATAAGCAAAGCAAAACAAGGAATTCATTTGCTGTTTCCCATCAGCAGGCAGGTGTTCAGCCATCTCCAGGAGAGCAGGGCTCCATCATGCCTAATGTTTATTTGGGAAGACAAATGCCGTAATTCTGAATCTCTCCCCCTTCCTTCTTCTTCCCCCAACTTTATATGCTGAGCATGATGTCATATGGTAAGGAATATCCCTTTGGTCAGTTGGGATCAACTGTCCTGGCTGTGTCTCCTCCCAGCTTCTTGTGAATCTCTAGCCTCCTTGCTAGCAGGGCAGTATGAGAAGCTGAAAATTCCTTGACTTAGTGCAAGCATTGCTCAGCAACAACTAGAACATCAGTGTGTTATCAACATTCTTACCCTAAATCGAAAACACAGTATTATAATAGCTACTGCAAAGAAAACTAACTCTAGCCCAACTGAAACCAGCACAGTTTGAAATACTGAACTGAATTGCAGCACATTGTCAATAGCCCTGATCAAAAAATGATACATTTTCATGTGTTACATTCAAAATAAATAACAATAAAAAAATTATCTGAAGGAATTAGTGTACTCACTATCTGTACATAGATACTACTCATAAGATTGTAAGCATCTTGAAAGAAACTTTTTGAAATTCTAGTTTTTATATAGCATATAGTTATGTGTGATAGTGTAGTAGTAAAACTACACAGAAAATAAATATCACCAGCAGGAAACGGAGTCAATGTACCAGTTTAACACCAGCAATACTTTACCTTTACATGGCCTTCTAGAGTTTTTTCCCTAGCCCTACAAAAGCATCCTTCCTTCTGATCCAGATTTTCTTCATCAGTAGCATTTCAACTGAAAGACATACTAGATCACCTACTTTTCAGCTTTTAGAGCTATTTAAAGTTCAAGAGGATTGCAATAGCTTCCTTTTTTTAGTATATCAGTGTTTTTATTTTCCAATGAACTGCTTATTCTAGTTGTATGAGAAAGAACATAAACAAGGCCAGATGCTCCAAAATATTAAAGATTAAAGAACTGTTTCTATCATATTCCTTTGTGAACTTTAACTAACATAGAGAATTTAGTAACTAATAAATAAAAAGATTGAATATTTACATGGACGTCTGAAATACATCCATTTTGTTTTCAGATACAGAGAATTAAAGCAGTATGGAGAAGATGAGAAAAATGCTGAACTGTAAACTATTTCATTAGTGTCCCACAGAAGAGGACATTCAATGTCCTGTTGATCTCGCTGTTGACAGGATAATTTTGTGAAGTTGTTCTCCTGTGGTTCTGCTTCTCTGTCATGATCTCAGAAGCATAGAAACTTTAAAAGTGGAGATGTAACAAACAAAAGAGAAAAAAACCCAAGGCTATTAAAAAAGACTATTATATCACTGTTGCAAGTGTTAAATACCATACCCCGAGTTATTGAGTAACCAATAGAACTCACTGAACAGGTGCACAAGTTTGAGAAAAATTTCCTTTGTAGAGAGAACTTGCATGTAATGACTTGCTTTCATTCAAAAGGCCAGGTAAAAGAGGAAAAAAAAGGGAAAAAAAGAAGAAAAAGAACTGAAATCTGTAAAGTGACAGTTGTAACTCAAAAGCAAAGGTGACATATGCAGACACAGACTGGAACAGCAAGCTAACAACTTTTCACTTAGCAGGGCCATATTTTGGTAATACCTGATACCTTGTGTGCAGACCATTAATTAATGAATTAATTACTTTTTAATAAAAAGGCCTGAAGGTGGAGATAAGATTTTTAATAAACTAATGGGAAAAGTAGACCACCTTTTCAGATCTGAACAAACCCTTATATGTTGAAATCTTCCCATTTTGCAGCTATCTGGTAGGGTTTAATGACAGTATTTCCACCACTCATAAAGTTTATCTTGAGTATTCCCTTAGACCACTATGGTTACAGTAACACAATCACAAGTTTTATGATGCATTTTCTATGTAAGGTTCTGGCTTTACACTATGAATAGTGATTTCAAACCCCTTAAACTTCTTTTTCTCTATCTATTTCCTTCATCAACTGGTAAATGAACCTAC